>NC_056528.1:5793091-5854737 GCF_019175285.1 Sceloporus undulatus | reverse complement strand
CTATTTATTTTGCCTCTCTCCTGCATAGTAAGTGAACGTTGCCTGAGAGGAGGACATGTATCTTAGAGATTTTGGTCATGTTGAAGAGTGATGGGAAGAACAGTAGGTTGAAGATGTGATAGGCCAGTAAAGTAGAAGCTACGTTGGATGCATTTGAGCAAGAGAAGAAGTATCCAGGGTGGTAGAAATAATGACTCAACCATGTGTAGTCTGCACAAAATTTCATCTCTCCCCTGTTAAGCATAGAATCATGTGTCTATTGTCATGGAAATTTTCCTTGAACCTTGTCTTTGATCATCCCTTTGAGCGGCGGGGTCATGAATTCATCCTCATTCCCCAGGAACTAGTATATAACCTGACTCAAATTGCATACATAGATATGCAGTGCAATGCCAATGCAAGCACTTGCTATCCTAAGTGACACCTACTCTGTTAGCCTCAAAGGTGCTGGAAGATCCCATTGCATACTGATCTAGACTAAGACAGCTTTGAATCAAGTGACAGTGTCATTCTGTTTTTGCTTTGCTTTGTTTCCCGAGTTAAAAAGTCCAGTGGTGAACATGAGTACATTCAACCATGAGTACTTGTGAGGAACTAAGAAGGTTGAGTTGTAGATTAAATTTGTCATGGTACCATTTTGCTATGATATAACTACAGTTTCAGCTGATTTTGTTGTAAGACCAGTTAAAGCTTTTTGTGAATTTCTTGTTCCAGTTTTGAAGGGAAAGTAGAATACAAATCAAATAACGTCTTCAAAAGAGATATAAGTTGGTGAGGGTGCAATTACTTATGCAAAACTTAAGCAGCAATCCTGTCTCCCATAGCATTTTAGATGACCAATGTTCTCTTCCAGCGTCACGTTTCAGCTTTCCTATCAACTTTCTTCACCGTCCAGCTTTTTTTCCAATTGTACATAGCAACTGGAAATACAGTGGCATGGATTATTCTCGACATTGGTATTGAATGATTTAGCTTTACACTTGAGCATTTTGTCTAGTTCCTTCATAGCTTCATAGCTTCTCTACTTCCAACTCCTAGTCTGATTTCTTGGTTGCAGTTCCCATTTTGGTTAATGGCTGAACCAAGGTTTACGATATATTTCACTGTCTAGGTGTCTTGTTTAAAGTTATATAACATCATTTGTGGTCGTTGTTGTTTTCTTAATGTTCAGTCAGTCATAGATTTATTGTAACTAGTAAACAGCCATTATATAAATATATTACAAATCACCTTTAGTCTTTGCATGCAAGTTGAATTGTAGAATCATAGAGTTGGAAGAGACCTCAAGGCTCAGCAAATCCACCAATGTCAGGCCAGAGGAATTGCTTCACATTTCTAAGACAAGTGAGTCTTCAGTGCCATATATAAGGTTTTATCCCCCACCCATGGATAATAAACCCCAAATAAGTTATGCAGAGTATGGCACATATGCAAAGTTGCATAATTTACAACGCTTGTAGGACTAAAGTTTATGTACTGTACTTCAGAATTTGGATTGTCTTGAACCTGTCCTTGGTTATGTGTGCCTTCGACTTCACATTGAACATGACCAACATCACATAACTGAAGCAATGTGGACTGTGAGGGCAATCTTGTGTGAATTGTTTGGGATGATGTCTGATTGATATGCATAGGACTGCAGTCTAAATGTGCTATTTAAATTCTGACCACAACCTGTTTTATGTTTCTCTCCAGATTTTTGAGTATCTAAGGGGTGTCATAGAAGCACACCTTTAGCCTGAGAGGATGAGCGAACTTGACCAACTACGCCAGGAGGCGGAACAACTGAGAAACCAAATCAGAGTAAGTATTTAAGGAAAAAACTGTTCGGTTTTCCCATTGTTGGACTCCTTGGATAAAGTCAATTTTATCTGATGTTTCCAAGGCACGTAATAAAGTAAATCAATATATAATAAAGCAGCAATATTGATGTCAAATAGAACAAGAATTTTAAAAAATAACTTTAAAACAGTAACCAAACAGTTGTTCATTGCTGTACATATTCAACACTTGTAGTTTTGCTATTTTGTAATTACTCCAAGGTGAACCTTTCATGGGATTCTCTAGGCAAGATTTGCTCAGAGGGGCTTTTGCCTTCCTCTGAGGCTGAGAGCATGCGACTTGCTGAAAGTCACCCACTGGATTTTCAAGGCAGAGCAGGGATTTGAATCCTAGTCTCCAGAGTCAACAGTCAAATCATTACACTGATTTTGTAATTCCTGTAATTTCAATGCCACTCTGCACTTAATACATGGACTACATTTCTAAGCTCTTTGGCTTGTGCCTTATGAAAGAAGAAGACCAAATGTCAAAGCCTAATAATATTCAAAGAAGCAGATTTATTTTAGGTCCTGTAAGTTCTACTTTGTAAAAATGTTTTATGAAACAAGGTCAGTTGTAAGCACAGTTCTAGAAGAACTAGTAAGTAACTGTATAGTTACTTATAAGTACAAGTTACTGTACAGTATAAGTACAATAACTTGATGTGGTGAAGTACAGTTATACACATTTTGTGTAATTTATTTTTGCAGATTTCTATGGGATCCTTATAATTTCAGGGCTTCCTACTACAAGGTGCACATGCTTGTCTGCTCAACTGTCTGGATATGTACATTTCCTGTCTCTGCTTTTGGGTTTCAGCAGTAAACAGGCTGTCCAGATTCTTTACATTTGCTTGTCCTTTTGTAATAGTAGCATGGTGCCAAATTATTCAGCGAGCATATTCCACCTCCCTGACAATCCCTTCGTTCTTTCTTTCCCCAGGATGCTAGAAAAGCGTGCGCTGATGCTACATTGGCCCAGGTGAGTGTACATCATCTTGCCAAACACTGTTTAGTTTTTTTAAAACTAAAAAGGCTTACATCGGATGGAGCTGTGGCAATTTTAACTTGCTTACCAGCAAAAATGTCATCTAAGGGATTGCTGTGTGTGATCACCTTTTTCAGGGGATCGTCTTTTTCTCTTGGCAACAGGAATAATCTATTTAACTTGGAATAAATCATTCTCAACTATCATTGAAATAAAGGAGACTTAATAAGTTAGTTTTGAAATACAGAATGCTGATACACCTGTAATGTCTTGTTACCTTAATCATGGTTAAGGAAATGAGATCAAAAAGTTTCCTTTCCAGACTCATAGTGCTCTCAATGGAGGCCTTAAACATGATTGAGGTTTGCCATTTAGTGAATTACATAAATGGGTCTTCCTGCCCCTGTGTAGAGTGTTAGTAACATTATAGAGCTGAGCAAGGAACTTTTGGTGGTACATGCACAGGTTAGTACCATATCCCTTTAATTTCTAGATCCTTTATATCCCTAGTTCCTTTTTATCTGCCTCACTGAGAGCAATGTCTTTTAAACACTCCAATCTTTTTAGTTGAATGCTCTCTAGCTATTTATTGAGCTGTTCCCAAAGAGATATTTGCAGATTCCATAATCTTTTCTTTCTCTTTAACGTAAAATTGGAATATTTTTCCTGTATTTTCATCAGTAATGCCACTGGTTCCCATTTCTATGGCCTCTGTGGCTTCAAGGGCTTTATTTAGAAGATGTTCTCAAAAGGTAGTATTAAGGTGTCTCCTAATGATGGTCATTCCATTGCATTCTCTGCCTTGGAAAACTCCCATAATGTTTCTGTGTGTAAATGTTGTCTAGCATTGAAACTTCAAAGTAGATTGATTAGGGCAGGAAAACTGCACACTATCTTGGGCAGACTGCTTTTTCTTTTTTCCTCCCAAGGTTTTTGAGCTGAAACTGTCACAATTGGCCACATACCTCCTTCCATTTCAACTTATGCTGCATCTGCACTGCAGAAATTATCTAGTTTTACACCACTTTAACTCAAATAGCTATGGAACTCTGGGAAATGTAGTTTGTTGTGACACCTGAGCTCTCTGACAGAGAATGCTAAATGCCTCACAGAACTACAGTTACCAGAATTCCATAGCATTGAGCCATGGAAGTTAAAGTGGGGTAAACTGGATTATTTCTGGAGTACAGATGCAGCTTTAGTTGATGCCCATTCATCCTGGTACATTTATTTCCACTAATGTGCAGCCAGCCCAGTGTGTGCAAAATCCCAACATTGGCCTTAATACCTCTTGAGCTCCCCAGTAGCCAGCAATGTAACATAGACCTGGCTCAGTACTAAAGCACCTTTTGTCCTCAGAGACATTGGAGGTTCTGTCCTGGGCTATTCAACATCTTTATCAACAACTTGGATGAAAGAATAGAGGGCATGCTTATCAAATTTGCAGATGACACCAAATTAGGAGGAATAGCTAACACCCCAGAGGACAGGATCAAAATTCAAAATCCCCTTAATAGATTAAGATTAATAGATTTAGCTGGGCCAAAGCTAACAAAACGAATTTCAACATGGAGAAATGTAAGGTAGGTCGAAAAATGATAGATATAGGATGGGGACACCTGGCTTAATAATACTACATGTGAAAGAGAGCTAGGAGTCCCAGTAGACCACAAGTAGAACATGAGTCAACATTGCAATGTAGCAGATAAAAGGCCATTGTGATTCTAGGTTGCATTAATAGTAGTAGTATCATGTCTAGATCAAGGAAAGTAATAGTCCCGCTCTAGTCTGCTCACCTAGAATCTTGTGTCCAGCTCTGGGCAGTACAGTTCAGAAAGGATGTTGAGAAGCTGGAAAGTGTCCAGAGGAGGGCAACCAAAATGGTGAAAGGTCTTGAAACCATGCCTTTAGCCTCTTTGTGATATTAACAAAACACAGTGAATTGGTTTCCTTTCAGTGTCTAGCTAAGTGGGTTGTTGTGACCATTGGACATAATTCCTCCACAGGGTGTGAGAAGTCAGAGCAACAGCTACATCCACACCATTCTTAAGCAAGGTAGTGATTCCAGACACTTGTTGCATAGCCAGTGATCACAGTCATTGGTGTTTATTTGTAACACTCACATCCCTCTTTGTCTGAATTCCTCCCAACCTCCACTCAGGCAAGTTCTTTAATTTCCCATTTGTGAGAATCACAGACACCACAAAGGGGAGGAAAAACACCACAAGTTGCTTCCTGTAATACTCTTTCTTTGAGTGGTCATCTGTGAACTCGCACAACCCTCCCACCTCCCCTCAAGGGAATTCTCTGTATTGCTATACTTGTAACCTCTCTGCAGATGTGGAACTAAAGTGAATTGTAGGGATGTGGTACTGATTTGCACAATAGAGGTGGTTGAGTACCTGCAAAAATACACTTGCTCAACTCTAGAATGTTCTGAGCATCTGTGCAGGTTATGGGAAGACCCATTTGAGTGAGTTTTCAAATGACCACATGAAGAGCCACAGATACAGGTAAACTACATGCGTTTTTGCAACAGGCCAAGGCTGAAACTATGTTCAAAACAGGTTAACATAAACCAGGGATGAGTAATATTTGGCCCTCCAGATTTGTTGGATTGCACCTCCCATCAAGCTTTCTTTTGGGCTCTGTACCGACTTTTTGAACAAGAACCCGTGACCTCAAGGGCAAAAAACAGGAGAACATCACTCATCATTTTGCAGCCAGTGGCCAGGTCATAGATAGATAAAATGGACTGGCATCTACTGTTCTGTTTTGAATGCAGGTTTGCATTACTTGTCAGCTAAATTTTCTGTGCTAGAGCTTGATGTAAAAGAATACTATTGGTAGTAGTAATAATGAAGGGAGGAGACAAGTGAATTGCCTCTTAAGCATACATTGCTAAAATTGGTTCCCTGAATATTTTGTCTTGTGGTGTTGAACTGTGAGGATGTCTTTTAGCATAATTCATGAGGGGAGGTCATGTTTGGAAACACGGAAAGAGACTTCAAGAACCTGACATAGAGCAGAGAAAGGGAATCGTGTCAGAATATAAATCTGGAAAGCATTCTGATCTATACTAAGTTTCCTTGACATATTTCAAGAGGAAGCTGGAATTCTTTGTTCAGGTCCTTTAGCTAAATAACTGTGTTTACATGGAGACAGAACAAGTATGCAGACTATTTTTTAAAATGTTGAAGTTCCCAGAACATATTACAGTCTACTGACAAACAAGCCTTAAATTTATTCTGGAGAAATACGTTTAAGACGCTTTTTATTAGTAGTTTCTTAGAAAGCGTGCTTGTTTCAGACAGTGGAGAGTCATGTAGCATCTTATAAAAATGAACATGTTCCCCAAAGCCAGCTTAGAGGCTTTCATGGGCTGGAGCCCAGTTCCGCTACATGATACAATTACCTTGATGAGATTTGATTAATGATATACCAAAATTGCGTAGGTCGAAAGAAAGATTTTCAAGACGAAGCCAAAAGGACCAGCAATGTAGAGCACAAATGAAAATGGTGTATGCACATAGTAAAAAAATGAAAGGATCTTTTTGCAGTGTGACACTGGCCCATTGGACAAAGTAATTGACAAAGCAAGATGAAGAAACGAATCTAAATAAAGGGAGCAACCATCTTGAATGTGCTTAGGACTGGAATGTGGCTTTGGCTTGACCTCCAGACTCTTAGGACCCATGCATCATTTAAATAGCATACCTCCAAAGAGACCCGAAGCAGCTTTATTTTGGCAGTCTGTAACAGGCCATAGTTGTACTTTCCAATGGCATTCTCTGTGCTGGTGGTTTTAGCCTCTCCCCAAATCACAATAAAGGAGCTTTGCCTCTCTGTGTTGGGGCTGTGATGTCAGCCACTCAGCACTATATTTTATTTCCAATGTTAGCTCTATTGTCGGTTACGATGGTCTGGATGGATATCAATGCAGGGAAAGGCCAATCCCCTTCCTGGCCGTATGGGAATTGAGGACAAAGATCAGTAAAAGCCAGGTAATAAAATTTCTGCTCCATTAGCAGCAGCAATGTAACTTCCCTAAAGATCCAGGCACTGTCTCCCTTATGCAAGGCTTCAGTTTCTCGAGAAGCCTCTGTACTGTTAATCTGGGGAAATCTGTTAATCTTAGGCGTTCCCAATTGTAGTCCAGATGAAAGAGTTTGACCTTTGCTAGAGATAGAAACCTCAAAAGGGACAGAGATCACCTGGATCTTAAAGGAAGTTACTTTGCTGTTGTTAATGGAGTTGAAATGTTATTATCTGACTTTTACTGCCCTTTGTCCCCAGTTCCCCCACAGCCAAGAAGGGGATTGCATTGTCCAGAGCAGCTGAACTGATAGCAAAAATAACAACTGAGGCAGAATGTAGGCTTGTAACTAACATGGTCACTTTTCCTCTCCTATATGATTTGTAGTATCTTTGATGAAAAAGTCAGTGTTGCTTTGAAAGCTTGCATTATGTATTCTTATGGGGGTCCTCTTTCTGAAGAAATAGTAATGTGCATCTCCTAACTGATCAGTTGGCAACATTATTTAGTACACTAGGAAAGCACATCCAAAATGGCCTTAATGGAATGTGCATTTATTTTGTTCATTGTCAAGAAGACTAGTTTCGTTGAGGGTTCTTCTGTCAGAAGATAGCCTTGTGGTTGCCACTTACAAATATATATAATCGATTTCTCTTGTAGATCACCGCCAACATTGATCCAGTTGGTCGTATCCAGATGCGCACTAGAAGAACACTGAGAGGACACTTGGCTAAAATTTATGCAATGCATTGGGGGACTGATTCCAGGTGAGTTTCATTGGTGCCTAAAGAATGTTCAGTTGTCCATCCCTCTGATAAGAGCCACCTCTGTTGTAACTCTTTGAATATGAAAAGGAAGAAGGGAGGGAGAGAGAGAGAAAAAGGAATGTGGCATCACCTTTAAGACTATCTGGTTTTGATTTTAGTATGAGTTTAACATTTTTTTGTTTGTTGGCGGCAGTATTTGAAATGTATTCTTAAAAATAGCATTGCTCATTTCTCCTTTGGGAAAATAAATACAGTTCTGGTATTGGAGGAGTTCTGGAGCATTCTAAAGATAGAAGAGGCATGTGCCTGTTTTTACATTGTTTTTCTGAATGCCTGACACTTTTATTATTCAGCGATACTGGTTTTGCAGCAAGCAGCATGGATATGAATTGCCGCTGGCTGCTATAACCCAATCTGTGTTGTCATAAGAACACTTACGTTACGTAAATCTTTGGTTCTCCCCACTCCTGCTCCCTTGTTAAAACATTGTTTTAGAATAGACTGCCTGTAGTAAATATGTTGGAAGTGTTCAGTGGCCTACTCCAAGCAATCAACTCCACCTTTAAAAAAACAGGATATGCATGATCTTTGTGCATCCCTATTTAGTCCTATAGATTAAAGTACACTTCTAAATTCTTGTTTCTTTTGAAATTAACAGTAGCTTCTGCTTCAGATGTAAGAAGCAATTTCATTTTATTCATTACCAGGTGATATACAGTGGTACCCCGGGATACGAATGCGCCGCCTTACGAAATTTCCGGGTTACGAAAAAAATCTATTTAAAAAAACTGTTCCGGGTTACGAATGTTTTTTCAGGTTACGAAAAAATTTTTGGTGCTTTTCGGCGCTATTTCACACCAAATCGCGGCTTTTCCCCATTAGCGCCTATGGGTTTTTCGGCTTACGAAGCCTTTCAGGTTACGAAAGCGGCGGCGGAACGAATTATTTTCGTAACCCGGGGTACCACTGTATTGGGTTTGGTTTTGAAATCAGCTCAGTGAGATGGTTTTGGGCAGATCATACTGTCTTGGGCCCCATACAGACAGGCCAAAATAAAGCCGCTTCGGGTCACTTTGGAGGTATGCTCTTTAAATGATGCATGCATACTAAGAGTCTGGAATCCGCACCAAAGCCACGATCAAGTCCTAAGGACTGGAGCGCAGCTTTGGCGCAACCTCCGGACTCTTAGGACGCATGCATCATTTAAACAGCATACCTCCAAGGTGACACGAAGCAGCTTTATTTTGGCAGTCTGCATGGAGCCTTTGTTTCCCAACGTGTGAGGACAACTTGGTAAATTTGCTAAACAAATGGTTGGAACAAACAGCTGTTAGCATTTCCACACAAAGAACAAAAGCTCCTAATTGAAAGTAAAACCTATCTTCCTACATGGCTGGTATGTACTTCATCTGTTTGTTTTATGTCGTTCTTCCTACCCATACCTCCAGGCTTCTTGTCAGCGCATCACAGGATGGCAAGCTTATCATTTGGGACAGTTACACCACAAATAAGGTGAGAGCAATTCCCTGGCTTCTTCTGCTTAAGTACAGCTTGTCTGAAAGAGGAGGAATAAATCAAAGGAAGAAAACTTTATGAAGGAGTGTTTCAAATGCTGCATTTTTGGATTGGGCTTTTGTTTAGCTTTCTTCCAAAGATAATCATTCCAAGAGGATAGATACAGACAGATTCAAGATTGGTACCTTTTTTCTTTTCTTTTTAAAATATTTTACTTTATTTAGAGGGAGCAGGTTGCTTTGTGAAATGAAAGGGAATGGCACTGAGTAGGAACTTTTTAGTAAGAGGTATGCTTGGTGAGGCAAAGTGTTAACCTCTCTAGCAGAGAAATAGGTATTAGAAATGAGGCTTGCAGTCCTTGCTATAGTAATATGAAACATGGACCCAGATTATGCAAGGTTTACTTAATGTGAGATGCATCCACTGACTTTGATTAGCACATATTAGAAAATAATTGAATTGAAAGTCAAAGCTGGATAAAAAACAGAAATGGAAATGCAGACTTAAATGTAAAGTACAACTCTAGAAGAGGAGACAGCAAAGGTTCATGGAAGCACCTCACTGGTGCTTAGGTTTCATCCCTTGAAACATCTGTTTCTTCAGTATGGGAAAGTAAGTAGTTAGTAATTGCTTGAGTTCTTTGCGGTGCCACATTGCTCCTCTGGCACTGAATCCACATGATGCAGTGCTGAAGGAGCGCCATAAAGCCACAGCTATCGCACCCTTTCCAGGATACAAAACGGAGCTGCTTTTTGCATCTTCTTTTGGCACCTGGAAAGACCAGATCAGGACCACGAAATGTGGTTGCCGCAGTCCCGGAGGCGCCTGCAGGCCAACCCTTGGGGTGGTCTGCACAGCCCCAAAATCACACTTTTATGCATTACCTTCACTTAGTCTTGAAACTAGCCAACATTCAGATCAGTCTTTTAGACAGATCTGGATTCCTTCACTCACATTGATAGAAAGTACAGTAAGGGTTAATCTGTTGTCAAATGACAGATTAGTATTCTCTTTACTCTTCACCACGCTCTTTCACTTCTAGAAAGGAGGACTTTGCCAGTAAAGTTGTTGCTGTGTGCCTTCAAGTCATTTCTAACTAATAGCAAACCTATCATGGGGCTTTTTTGGCAAGGTTTGTTCAGAGGGAGTTTGCGTTTGCCTTCCTCTGATGCTGAGAGAGTGTAACTTGCCCAGGATCACCCAAGATCACCCAATCCCAGTCCATGGCCAAGCAGGGATTTGAACCCTGGTGATCTCCAGAGTTGAAGTCTAATGCTCAAACCACTACGCCATGCTGACTCTAGTATTCATCAAATGCAGGATATTAGACGACAGTTCTGCAATAACCAGAATGTAGATTCAAATGAGCATTTTCATAAGTATCAGAATCGTTTACACATTCAAAACCTAAGCTAAAAATATCACAGGCATCATAGCTGTAACTAAGCAGTCTTGCACATGCTGGCTATGATGATGAACTTCGCAAAGAAGGTGCTTTTAAAAGAAGGGGGGCTTCATCCTAGTGATGCAGTAAGAGCAATGATTTAGAGGTGTTTCTTTAGATGCCAAATAAAGGATCATTCCACTTGTTACAGTAGCATGCTTAACTTTATTTGGGTGCTCCTTTGTTTTTCTTCTTAATATGAATATATATATATATATGGCCCTCAAGGACATAATTTCATAGTGAATCTTACTGTACAGATACACTGATTAATTCAGTAACTAAACACACATTCATTTGCATCCTCAAGTCAAGCCTGTTGTGGTAATTATAATTGTTATTTTTATAGCATCTGAGAGTGTTCAAACAGTTATCATTGAATTGTAGAGTTGGAAGAGACCACAAGGGCCATCTAGTCCAATGTTATGTATGCATCATTCTGGTATTTCTTACCGTTGTCCTGTAAGATAGTGGGCCAGTATCATTAGTCAAGTTTTGCTGACTGGCTGAGCATTATAAGTTGTGATATTAACATATATAAAACATTAGCCAAAACAACCAAACAAACAATATCTTCACATTTAAACAAAGAACATCTTAACTTCCTAAGCTGTACAAATAAGTTTCCTTAACTATACTTACTTTTTCACAAACTCTTCATCTCTTTAAATTTAAGCTATTATCTTTTGAAGCTTATCTATAAACCCAACTATACCAAGACTGTCCATTATTATATTCCCCGACTAATCTGCTTAAATTAACTAAGTTGTTCATATAGTAAAAACTATCTGCAAGGACGCTCAATATATCGTACATATTTATTTGTAATATATAATGTACTCTCTAGATTATAACTATCCATACTATATATATCTATATTAGTAAATGTCCTCTATATAAGAGCTTTTATGGTTCCATTTCATTTTCACTTTAAATAATATATCTATGAGTATAGCTATTCTTGTATATATGTTATATATTATATACATATTAAAC
Source organism: Sceloporus undulatus (assembly GCF_019175285.1). Taxonomy (NCBI): domain Eukaryota; kingdom Metazoa; phylum Chordata; class Lepidosauria; order Squamata; family Phrynosomatidae; genus Sceloporus; species Sceloporus undulatus. Next base: position 5,843,171 of record NC_056528.1, on the reverse strand, counting down.
TCTTGGCTGTGTCCTAAGATAAACTCTGAATCTGTAACCGGTTATATTTATTATGGACTATATTATATTTAAATATTTCAGCAACTATGTTTTCTTTCCAAAAGGCCTTCACTGATCTACTAATGCTCTACAGTTGTCTCTCTGGATTCGCGGCTTTGGGATTCGCGGATTCAATTCGCAAATCCTTAGCTGTGCGCGCGTCCACTCCTCCCTCTCCGTCCCTCCCTGGCCTTTTCCCTGTGAGGGACGGAAAAGCCGGGAGGGTGCGCACGCACAGCAACGGACTCACAAATAATTGAGCTCCCTGAATCCTTGGGACTAAAAGAGGAAGCGGCAGGTGCGTCCTCCTTCCTTCCCTCCCTAGGCCTGAGAGAAGTCCCTGGACGTCTCCCAGGCCTTCGGAGGAAAGGGAGAAGCAACCAAAGCACCCTTTTCCCTTCCCTCTCAAGGCCTGAGAGAGGTCCCTGGACGTCTCCCAAGCTTTCAGAGGGAAGGGGGACGCGGCCAAAGCACCCTCCTTCCTTCCCTGCAAGGCCTGAGCGGGGTCCCCAGACTTCTCCCAAGCCTTCGGAGAGAAGGGAGAACCAGCTAGTATGTGCTCCCATGCTCTTCCAGCATCTCAAACAGCTGGTAGTCCTCCTCCCCTCTTAGTTTCTCAATTGAAGATCTTCTTTCATTTTAGTCAACTTCCTCATCATCCAATTCTCTTAACAAATCTTCTGGTACAAGATTCAACTCTCCATCTTCGCCTTCATCTGATGTATCCACATCTTCTCTTCATCGTCTTATAATTAGCTTCGCTGCTGTGGCTCCTGCTTCAGTTTCATCCTTTTCTTGATTATCCGGATTATCCTTTTGTTTTCCTGTTGATTTATTCCTTTCAAAGAATTGTTTAACAAACCCTTCCTCCACCAAAACTTTAAACCTTCCTGAATTTCCCATCGGTGTTGGATTTTTTCTCTTCTGAGCAAGGTGGTCAGACTTGTATATTCTCTCCTCTTCCGTGGCAGTTTTGCCGAAATGTCTTTTAAAACTTTCAGCTCTTGATCCTCATACTTGAATGGTGAGTCATTATGTCTATTTAGAAACTGATCGTGGATCTGTTTTCTAACAAAATGCCCAGCCGCGTACCTTGGGAGCCCTTTTCGTTTAGCAATTTGGGAATTAACACGGTAGAATTGATCAATTTCAACTTCAATTTTTTAAAGTTCTTTATCCATAAATTGGGCAATTTTCAGTATTAATTTCTCCACTAAATTTTCATTTTTCCCTCCAAGAAGCCTCTTATCTTCGCTGATTTCTCCCTCATTCTCTGCTCCTATATTTCTTTCTCATTAAGTCTTCCTCTTTTTTTATGCTCCATTTTGGCAAAATCTAATTCAAGCTTATCATTTTTAAATTCTAGAATGTCCATTTTTCATTTTGTGGTTTGATATCTGCCATCAGTCTGTCCACAGATTGATTAATCTCTTTCAGATCTGCACGGATCTCCTGTTTTATTTCCCTCTTAAAGGCATTCATCTGTTGGGTTAGGTTCAGAGATAAGGATTTTCTTTTATCCACAATTGCCTGATTAAAATCTACATTTTTTTGGTTTTGGATCTTCTTTGATTTTGTGGCTGCATATTTGCTTTCTGTGTTTGACCACGAAATGCCATTCTATCAGATTGCATACAGTGGTGCCTCGGGTTACGAAATTAATTCGTTCCGCCGCGGCGTTCGTAACCCGATTTTTTTCGTAACCCGAAAAAGCCATAGGCGCTAGCGCTGGAAAGCCGCGTTTCGTGCAAAAAAGTGCCGAAAAGCACCAAAAATTCTTTTCGTAAGCCGAAAAAAAAAACACGGAACCCGGAACAGTTTTTTCCTATGGGATTTTTTCGTATCCCGGAAATTTCGTAAGGCGGTGCTTTCGTATCCCGGGGTACCACTGTAGTTAGTTACTTACTTACTTAATTAGTATAACAGTATTCCAAACAATTACCTTACAAGCATACATATACAGTAATATGTTCAAAATATATTCCAAAAGCCTTATGTATATTTTTTGAGCAATTTGAAATTCCAACTGAAAAAAAGCCCCAACAATTATTCATTACCCACCTTTCAGCACCTTAAGATATTCTCACTGTTTCCAGCAGAGCCAGATCCAGGTCGGATAATGATCACTTCAATTATAGCAATATCAATACCATTTGCTTAGTTACAGTCTTGCCTTTTCCTCTGAAAAGCTCTTTCTACCTTTCTTAAACTACAATTCCAGTCTCAAGCGCCATTTCTTGCTTCGCCTCTATGGTTATCCCTATGGACATCCCTATGGTTTCCTCCTCTACTTCCTACTTCCGTTGCAGTCATCTCCACTTCTTTCACTCCATGCTCCGTCTGCCTCAGCCTGCCTTCTCTCCACCTTCTCTCCACAGATCCTTCTCTTCCCGTCCTCGCTCTCCATCCCATACATCACCCCCACATTTCGCCCTCAACGTCCAAACATGGTCACTTACTATCTCCAACGTCGCCTAGAGAGACGTGGATCAGGGAGGGTAAGCAATATTTCTCAACCCTTACAGTATCTCTCTGGGATTGTAGTCAATTATACAATTGTTGAAGCCCCAGGTTAGAATCCTTGCTAGTAAGCACCTCTCTCTTGTCTGGATTCAGTTTCAGTTTGATCTTCTTCATCCAATCCATTACCTCTTCCAAGCATTCATTCAGAGGAGACACGCTATCCTTGGCTGAGGCTCTTTTTTGAAGGCGTGAAGAAGTATATTTAGGTGTCTTCAGTACAGTATACTGATAGCATGCTGCCCCATACCTCCAGATGATCACTCCCAGCAGTTTCATGTACATGTTGAATAGCATTGGGGATAGAATGGCACCTTGTGGTATGCCATATAACATCTCCTTTTATGAGAAGCAACTATCCCCAATCTGGAACCTAAGAGGTAGGTCCGGAACCACTGAAACACAGTGCCTCTGAGTCCCAACCCCTTCAGGCATTTCAGAAGGCTACCCTGAATGGCATATTACAGTCCAGAAGATCCAGGGAGGAGGTTTTTTAGCAGTGGTCTACTACTTTTTTTAGCAAAGGAAGCTACTTCACTTCAAAAACTTGACAAAATGGCTGGCTTAACATATTTTCCCTCCTTCTAATTTAGGTCCATGCCATCCCCTTGCGCTCTTCCTGGGTAATGACCTGTGCTTATGCCCCATCTGGAAACTATGTGGCTTGTGGTGGTCTGGATAACATATGTTCCATTTACAACCTGAAAACACGTGAAGGCAATGTGCGCGTAAGCCGTGAACTGGCTGGCCATACAGGTGAGTGGGGTTTAGCCTATTAACTCCACATGAATGCAAGCACTCCTCCATGTTGTCTCCTGAAAGAACTGTCTCCATCTTGCTTGCGCAATAAAGTTTGTTATAAAATGAGCAAATAAAAGTTATTGTAAGATATGGGCAGCTGTAATCCAAAAATAATTTTTGTAACTTTTACAAGGGCTGTTAATGCCTTGCCTAGGTAGGTAGGTAGTTACTTTTGTAGTAGCAACAGCAAGGCTGTAATAGTGATAGAGTAATTTCTCTGCCTGTACAGATCATACCACAAGCAGATTGAAATCGCTTTATGTTGCCTCGTGGTGGTACACATGTGTGGAGTATGTGTAGTCAAATTATGGCTCTCTAGATATTGGACTGCAGCTCCTAGCATTTCTAACCCATGGTTCAAGTCCAGCAACTTCTGGAGAGACACCCTGGTGCAGATTCTGGCAAGGCAACGTATAGCTAGACTACCACTTTAGGGATGTATATGCTGTGCTTTGCCACCAAGAATGAAGGGGCACATAGACACGATACATGAAGCTAATTTATCTAAAAGGGCAATTCAGCTATTGTTATTTTTCTTTAAATTGGTGAATATAGCAAATATAACAGAAATTAATGGCTTTCCATCACCACAGAAATCTCAACGTGTCTCATCTCTAAATTGACATGGTGTTCCTTTTAAAGAAACAAGTATTGCCAAAATCAGGGCTGTGTGACATTAAAAGAAACAATTTTGAAATGAACTTATTCTTTCTCATGGATTCCTCCAAATAATCTGTGAATTGCAGTTTGTCAAGAGGGCTTTAAATTCTGTTACAGACTTTTATCTCTCCCACTGGTAAAGTTTATAGACATAGGCATGGAGCCACTATTTGTGATACGTAGGCCTGTTACAGACTGCCAAAATAAAACTGCTTCGGGTCTCTTTGGAGGTATGCTGTTTAAATGATGCATGCGTCCTAAGAATCCAGAAGCTGCACCAAAGCTGCACTCCAGTGCTTAGGAATGGAGTGTGGCTTTGGCGCAACCTCTGGACTCTTAGGACCCATGCATCATTTAAAGAGCATACCTCCAAAGAGACCTGAAGCAGCTTTATTTTGGCAGTCTGTAACAGGCCTAAGTGAATCCCATCCAAGAGTCAGTTTGCTCCTGAAATTGATAGTTATACCTTAGATTAACTGCAGCCTGGAAGAATGAACTCAAGAGAAATCCTAATAGACTGTTGTACCCCCCACCCCACCTTCAGAGCTATGTTGGATCTCGTATACTGTCTTTGTTTCTGTAAAAGGACAAAATCTCGAAGTGTGGCCAAGCGCAGAGGGCTCTTCCTCCAGAGGTTGCCAGCTTGGCTCCGGAAAAAACCTTTAACAGTTCTTAAGAGGAAGCCTTGGGGGGCTCTGTATCTTGCTGGCTCACCGCCGCTGCAAGGCTTCACAGATACAGACTAAAAGGCGCTCTCTGCAAACAGCTCACAGAGGGGAACTGAGGTTACTCAGCCATGAATGGTTATTTATAATCCAGCGGAGCCAAAAGTGTTTATAACTCTCAATTTAATGTAATGAATAACAAATGCATAAAGCCATATTCAGACGGGCATAAGAGTTACACACTCATATAAGCTCAATCGAAGCAGATTCTTGGTCATGGTGACAGCTATGGCTAATTATGCTTCTTCCACCAAAACCTTTCGTTTTGTGAAGCTGAAAAATGGAAAGAACTGTTGTGGTAGCATTGTTGTTTTGTTTCATTTGAGGAAACCCTTGGCCAACTTCGGGAATGTTACTCTGACAAGGAAGTTATCAAGCAATATGTGTGAGAAATTTGAGACCTGAATTTAGGAGACTTCCAGAAAATATTCTTATTTAGACAGGTAGTTTCTGTGATCAGCCTTTTGTTTTGGACAGAAGAATAGAAAGATCTGATAGACCTCTGATTCTGATAGACTGCAGTTTGCATGCTGGGATTATAATCTCTGTTGATGTCAAGTATGTCTACTCAGGTAAAAGATTACTACACATAAAGTTGAAGAATCTGAGGTGCAATGTTGTCTCGTCATGCTAGCTCTAGTTGTGTGACTTCAGTACCTCCCCTGGTCTAGTCTACATCTCAGTCTAGATGTGGGGTGAGTAACTTGTGGCCCTACCATTGTTGTTGAACTGCAACTCTTACTGGTACTAGCAAGTGATGAGTACTCACAGAGTTACAATCCAACATCATCTAGGAGTGGACAAGTTGATCACTCCTGGTCTAGCTGGTGGAGGACAACAATTCATTTTAAAAAGAAGCAAAAGCAATAGGTATAGGATGGGGTGGGGAAAATTCTCAGTATTCATCAACCATATTTTGCTCTCCCTTTTTCTCTCCTCTCCTTTGCAGGCTACTTGTCATGTTGTCGTTTTGTGGACGATAATCAAATTGTTACCAGCTCTGGAGATACTACTTGGTAAGGAGTAGAGTACTAACACAGGCTGGGAAGCAAAACCGTATAAAGTAGGACGTTCTTCTGAGGTCTTAGCTTTGCATGAATTCACTAGGGTCTAGTTTTCTCAGAGATAGTCACTGTGTCTGTAAGCAGACAGTAGATGGAGCCCCATCTACTTGAATACTTTCTCGTACATTAACAAGGCAAACTCCAGCAAGAGCAATGATATTACCTCCTTCCCACAGCCCTATATTATACTTCTGACATAAGATATCTTGAGATAACCAAAACTAAATTTCTGCATGGAAGGATTTTGAGCTATTTTCTCTTCTGATACCCCAAATTGGGGGGGGGGAGAGTCAGAGTCACCAGTGACTTAATGCGCTATGCTAATTGTTTGCTTTTGTTAGTCTCATTCTTTTCTTCATTTTCATCCATTCTCTGTCAGTGCCCTTTGGGACATAGAAACAGGCCAACAAACAACCACATTTACTGGTCATACCGGAGATGTCATGAGCCTGTCCCTTGCTCCGGATTCCAAGTGTTTTGTTTCTGGTGCCTGTGATGCCTCTGCAAAGCTGTGGGATGTCCGAGAAGGAATGTGCCGGCAAACCTTCACTGGCCACGAGTCAGACATCAATGCCATCTGTGTACGTAAAAGCTTTATTGTAAGAGTGAACACATCTTCATGCACAGGAGATACTGTGCACTTATTCTGGAGATCTTCACAGAGAATGAAATAGTTCTCCAATTGTTGTGAAAGCTTCTTTGCAAGTTAGAGTACACCTTTCTTGTAATTGTGTTTCTTTGTTTCCCTCAAGTTCTTCCCAAATGGCAATGCGTTTGCCACTGGCTCTGATGATGCCACATGCCGGCTGTTTGACCTTCGTGCTGACCAGGAGCTTATGGTTTATTCCCATGACAACATAATCTGTGGCATCACCTCTGTAGCTTTCTCCAAGAGCGGACGCCTTCTCCTAGCTGGCTATGATGACTTTAACTGTAATGTATGGGACACACTCAAAGCTGACAGAGCAGGTAAGCTTATGGAATCTCTTTGGCCAAGAATACAAAAGAGGAAACAAGTATACTGTAGAGGTAGAAGACATGGTCTCTAAATGAAGGAGGGTGAAACAAGTAAGACAGGCAGAGTCCTAGTCCAGTACCCAAACCATTTACAAAGAAACTAAAGTGATTCGAACCAGAAATTTCTGGGTTCTCTCACACACATTACTTTACCCCAACCCAAACCAGGAGTTAGCTAACAACCTTGTAAATGTTGAACTGGATGTCAGCCAGTATCGGTAACAAGAAACTGAATAGCCCTCTTAAAGCTGAGTTATTGTGCCTCTTTCTCTGCATGTATACCTATCCTAATTGAGAGAACCTATGAATAAGGCTAATAATAACCTATGTTAGACACTGGATATTCACAATGTGGGACTTCACAGACACACACACTTTTTGGTCAAGTAGTGGTAACTATCCTATAATGATTTGTAGATGCTGGTTTTATTATTATAAAACTCATTCAATAACATTTTCCTTTTCTGAACATAATGTATTTTGTGTTTTCATTGTTAATGTTAAAAATATTTTCCAAAGCTTTTACTGTTAGTATCCTTAATATATACATTTCTTAGCAAGAATTTATCAATATAATAATGGGCTAGCTGTATTTTCAGGGTCCCATAACAACAGGAAATGTGCTACTACTGCTCTGCTTCTGATGTTTGTCTTTCATAATATATCTGTTATTGCTGTTCAGAAAATCAAGGAACATTGTAGCAGAATTAAGAACTCAGAAAATAGCACCTTCCAAAATCATTTCCAGTTACTGAAGAACACTTTAAATTACAGGAGCCAAATAGCAATAATTTAAAAAACCCAGACTTTGTCCATGTTAGGATTCTGTGCATATTTGATGTGATAATCTTTGGAACCTGTCAAATCTTAAACTTGTTTCTGTTTTTTGTCTCGCTCTCCTTCCAATTTCTAGGTGTCCTAGCTGGCCATGATAATCGTGTCAGTTGCTTAGGTGTAACTGATGATGGCATGGCAGTGGCGACAGGATCATGGGATAGCTTCCTCAAGATCTGGAATTAAAGTCTGTAGGTACTTTTTAAGAAGGGTAGAAGGGGTGGGAAAACACAACTACACACACACATTATCATTAACTAGTCCTGTAATTGCACAAGACCACCAGTCACATGCGTGCTCCAGAATAGCTTCACACCATCACCCTGTTTCTGTTGGGAAGCCCAATATATTCCAAGCCCCATTCCAGTCTACAGAGAAGGCTCCAGGGCTTCAGTATGTCTGTCTCTCCCACATGAAATCACAGAGCATTGTAAAACTCGCATAAAGGACAGAGACAGGAGAGATTGTTAAGGGAGTGCTCTTTTAATGGCATCCCTGTTGGAAGGTTGACACTTGTAGCCTGTTTGTCATTTTGAAGTTGATGGTTTCGATATATGGTTTATGGAAATATAAAGCATTCAGTGGCTACTAGTCATGATGAGACTGTAGGAGCAATATACTTCTGAACACCAGTTGCTGCAGAGCAGCAAGTGAAAAACAAGCGTTGACTTTTGTGCCCTCCTTATGGGCTTCCCAGACCTAGTTTAGCCACTGTGGAAACTTCCCTAAGCACATAACACTACATAGTTGCTGTAGACATTGGAAAGTTCTTACGATCAACACATCCATATTGTGTGTCCTTTGACATTGTGTGTCCTTATGAATGTAACTTGAAGCCTTTATTATATGCAGCATTGAGGCTTTAGAGCAGTGACTCCTAGCCTTTGGTCCTCAAGGTATTTTGGACTTCAACTTCCAGAAGCCCCAGCCAGGAATTCTGGGAGCTCTCAGGAATTCTGGGAGCTGAAGTCCAAAATATCTGGAAGACCAAAGTTTGGGAACCACTTCTTTAAAGAATAACCATTGTAGGAGCTTAGTACCTGTTGTTTTGCAGCATTCCAGGATTAAATGCTTCCAGGGGATCCATTCTAAAAAGCAGAGGCATGAGAGGATTTGATAAGATTTTAAAGATGTTCTATAAACGTGACCAAATCCCAGGTTTGGTTTCCTTTTCATTACAGTTGTCAGTCATTTTTGATATGACCAAAATCAACCAATCAGTCTTTATTTATGGTCAGTAGGCCCGTCGAGGCATACAGTAACTTAGATTACATAAATGGAAAGTTTGCTTAAAGCATATAAAATGGAGAGATGATGTTAAGACACATTAAAACATAGAAAGTTAGGAATAAAATCAGGTGGTCAGATTAGATTACATTGCAGATTGCAGAGAGAGAAAGGTTAGCGTCCAATGTTTTTTATGATTGATATCCTTCAAGCTAAACAAACCTTTCTGTCTGTTCTGTGTCAGAATAGCAGTGGACTCTCCGCCGACTGGAAGACTTTTCCAACAGTTGAAAGTTTAAAATTATGTATCGAATCCAACTATTACTACTAACTCGGACACCCCCTGCCTCTCCCCGGTTCCTGCCCCGCCACCAAAGGGTGAGATCTTTCACGTCTCCCGTTGCCGAAACGAAGAGCACAATTCTCTCTAAAGCGAAGAAATCTGTGTGAATTATTATATACAAAAAAATAGCAAAAGAAGTCAAAATTGTGCATTCCTTTTTGGGACCACTTTTTCGTCTAGGAAACTAAAGAAAAACACACACTTGTGTAAGCATGTCCAAACAAAAGAGAAAAAAACAACATTGTGAAGCAGACAACTTCTAACTTTCACTGTAGTTTTAAAATCGCAGACCGTTGACCTGGTTTTACCGAATCTCTGAGTTGGGGGTGGGAGGGCCTTTGTTTTAAATCTCACTTTCAAACTTCGAAGTCGTGTTTGTAGCAGGGTTGATATCTACTTTTCTCGTCCATATTTCCATTTCCTTTCCTTTTTTTAATACAGTTTGCTTTGACGGTCCGTTGTTGAGCCAAGACTAAGGGAGTCTCAGCCCAGTCGCGCCTGGGATTGTTAATGCTGTAAATTTAGTCCCTTTTTTTTAAAACCGTTTCCGTCGAGTGTCACAAATCGTTGCACAAAATATTGCATATATAGGATAACGTTAAGAAGTAAGATAACCAAGCACACGCTGTACATGGTATAATGTTTGTTTTAAGAGAAAAAAAATCACCTTTTATAGGTATCAAAATGCAAACTAGGGCCTGTTACAGACTGCCAAAATAAAGCTGCTTCGGGTCTCTTTGGAGGTATGCTCTTTAAATGATGCATGGGTCCTAAGAGTCCGGAGGTTGCGCCAAAGCCACACTCCATTCCTAAGCACTGGAGTGCAGCTTTGGTGCAGCTTCCGGATTCTTAGGACCCATGCATCATTTAAACAGCAAGCCTCCAAAGAGACCCAAAGCAGCTTTATTTTTGCAGTCTGTAACAGGCCTAGGATTTTTTTCCACCCCACTTCACATTTTATTATCCTTTCCTTTGCATAGTTTGGATTTCTAATGCCTAAATGGAGGGCAGGTTATATAGCCAGACACTACCCCATAATGTCAACAAAGATGGTTTGGGTTTGGGTTTGGGTTTGGGTTGGGCGGGCGGTTGAAAAGAGAAACCTGTTCAGCGCTTGGCTGCTCCATCAATTCTTTGTGTATGAAACAAGTGTACAAATTAATGTTTTTTTGAAAATAATGATCTTAAAACTTTCTAAGTTAAACAAGAACAACGGGAAGAGGACATAAAAATTGTTTCGGTTTGCCATATTGGGTGGGATTACTCTTTAGAATCGCATGCTGTAGAAATGCTAAAGTGCATCTGAGACTAAAGCGTCCTTACATGTGTTTCCTTTCGAGAAATAAACCTGTTCATTTTAAGACAAAAGGAAAAAGAAAGCCGTAACCATTGCCGATCTCATCTCCTGTGGCTACTCTGTGCATAACAAGGACCTATGAGAAATGAAACGGACCGCGTTATGCACATCTGTCTCGGAGTAGTAATAAGTCACTATTCTTAATGTTTAAAAGGAAAAACCAATCGCCACCTTTTCAACCATCACAATAGATTTGATTCTGGGGTGGGGAAGGGAGGGGAAAAACACTTTTAAGTTCCTAAAAGCCAGTTGGCTCTGACCAAGTGCTCCCATTTAATCAGATTAGGGGTTTTTCCTCCAAGCAGCCTTTCCTGGCTTTGTGTTTTGAGAATGAAAGAGGAGGGGAAAGCCTCTAAAGAATGTTTAAACAGCAAAGGTCTTGTCAGAACGCTGGTTCTCTCTTTCACCAAACCAAAATTTACCCTTGTTTGCCGAAGCAGTGGCTTTTCTTCATTTGGGTTTTAATTTCTTCTCTTTCTTTCACTGCAACATTTGGTACAAAATGTGCTGCGATCGTGCATTTTGGGGCCTGGATTTGGCATTTTGAAACTTTAAAGCCCACCTCCCCACCCCATTCAAGGAACTCCGTAGAGCTTTCTCCACACCCTTGTATCCTTCACCTTTTGTATTTAATTTTAAAGTTGGTGTACTTCAAGAAAGCTGGATGCAAGATAGATTATATTAAAATGTACTGTTATTTAAGATGTAATAAAGCAGTTTGACATGAGTTGACTTGGACCATGTGTGGTTTTTTCCAACTCAGAGATTGGGTTGTTTGCTATCAGCCTGAATAATGTCTTCTGCCTATTATGTGTTACATCGTCATTATGTTGGAATTCAAAGATATAGCCATGTTAGTCTGTAGAATCAGTTGTAGAGAGATCTTGTAGCACCTTAGAGAGTAACTGAAAGACTAAACTAAAGTCTACTTCCTCAGATGCAGTTGGGGAACTAGACTTAAGTCTACGAAAGCTCATGCTGCCAGTTTCTTTCCTTCAGTTAGTCTCAAAGCTGCTGCAAGATCTCTCTGCAATAGGCTTCATTATTTGTTGAGTAATGTATGCTGAAGATGGAAAAGAGAAGACTGAGTGGTGATACGAGAGCCATTTTTAAGGAATGCATATGCGGGAGCAAGCTTGTTTTCTGTTGCTTGAGTCAAGAACAAAAACCATGAATTCAAATGACAAGAAAAGAGATGCCACCTCAGTATTAGGAAAAAAACAACTCTGCCAGACAGTTGCCCCGAGGATCCTAAACGTTCCTAGAGAAAATACTTCTCTACGCTTTTGTAGGTCTTCTGGCATGATTCTACAATGAACTTCTGGCAGATGTTGACCATAGAGTTAACACTGGAGGACCTGGAGATTCCTAGAGCGGTATCCGCATTCACATCGGTCCTTTACCACTAAACCCAGCAAATGTGGAGGGACCACTGTACTCTATGTTCTGGATAACAACTGCATGATAAATGCTCCTGCATATATGTCTGACGACAACTACTCTTCTAACTGCCATGATCATGATCTGGAGCTTTTACACAGCAAGTTATCCAGGATTATTACCTGCACCAAATGATACCCCAGAGGGCATGGGCTCGAAACAAGTTGTGCTTAAGCTAACCAAAGGAATTACAACAGGGATACATAGTATTTGGATAGGAAAAAAACCAGAGGTGCGCATAGGTCAGACCTGTCTCAGCAGCAGTACAGATATGTATTGATTTTTGCTTTATTTGTATCCCAGTTTTCTCTCGGTATAGAACTCAAGGGTGTTCACAGTATGTTGATACAAAGTACAGTTCAAACAATTATCCAAACACATTAAAACGCTTTAAAATTTAAAACATGAAAAAAAAATATAGCACACCACAAGTAAAAGACTTTGTGCAATGGCCAGTTAACAGTCAAATGTGTGGGTAAATTCAAAGACCTTTGTCTGCCACTGGAAAGCAGAAAAGAGGCTAATCCAGCCGGTCTTAGAAGGGAGATCTGTAGCCAAGGACAGTGATGGTGAACCTTTTAGGAACCGAGTGCCCAAACTACAGCCCAAAACCCACTTATTTATTGCAAAGTGCCATGTCCCTCTGGCTTTCTAGTAACAAACTCTGGCAAACTCTGTGCTGGGACGATGGCACATGTGCCCACGGAGAGGGCTCTGAGTGCCACCTCTGACATGTGTGCCATAGGTTTGCCGTCACTGGCCTAGGAGCAGCCACCAAAAAGGCTCTCTCCTGTGTTCTCACCAGATGTGTCTGTGATGGCATCAGGGCTAAGAGAAAGCCTTCCTTGGAGGACAGTGAGGCAGACCTGAGTCGATTGACTTGGGTGAATGTGGATAGGTTAAAACCCTTTGAAAAATAGCCTTCCAAATAGCCAGTTCAAGGTACTTGGTTTTGAAAAGCTGAGGCCTTCATGATTCCCATCCTTGTTCTAGAGAGTGCCTAGCACTACCAATTCTTAACAGGATTCCTTCTTGCAAGAACAAAAAGACAGAAGCCGCAAAATGGGAAAATGGGGAACGATAACAAAGAGAAGGCAATGTCTGGAAACCCTGCAATTGCAGGATAAAAGACATCTGGAAGCACCTCTGCGATTTCTTTCTGCGGAGGTTTTCTTCCTAAGGAAAAAAAGTAAAGCAAATGGAAAGATGACGAATGCCAATGGAAAATTTTCATCCACTAGAGGGTATCCTATGAGCAATATTTCTTCTATTTGCGCAAGACCACAACAGATTGACGGAGGAATTGTACACCTGAAATAATTAAACCTGGGACAAGAAGGGTTTAGGAAAGAGTATAAGAGAACATAGAGAAGATATACTGATCATTAGAAAGGCAAGAAAGAAGGACCGATCGAAATAAGGACAAGAGTAAGCTAATAAAATGATTCAGTCTAAGCTGGAAAATGACTATAGAGTACTTTCCTGATATGGAATGAAAGATAACAAATATACTAAATTACGGCCAAGAAGATGACATTTTGGCAAGCACCTTCAAGCTGAATATTACGCAAGGAGACCTTCAGTCTCTAAGAAACCAACAGTGGCTCCACAATGTTATTAATTTCTATATGAGTCTTTTAGTGGAAAGAAATAAAAGGCAAGGATATCCAGCTCTTTATGCTTTCAGTACTTTACTTTCTTCTACCCGAAGTTAAATACTGCGGGCTATAATGCAGTAAGAAGACGGACCAAAGAAGTGGACTTCTTCCAACAAGATATGATCTTTGGTGCCAATTCATGAAAGGGTACATTGGGCATTCATAGATATGAGGAGGGAGACCATCCAGTATTTTGACTCGATGGGTCAAAATGGCCACAAGATCTGTATGAAATTGCTGGAGCATCTGCAGGATGAAAGCAAAGCCAAGAGAAACGTTGACCTTAATGCTTCATCGTTGACATTTTATAGTATGAAACCACATACATAAGTTATGTGAGCTGTCTAGTACCTCTCTCTCTCAAGATTCAAAGGACTCTCTTGTCCAGATATCGTTGCAAACAATGAAGCATGCTTGAGCGCATGTGCTTCGCTTGCACCCTTGTGCTCTAGCAGAAATGTAAGCAGCTTAGCAACGCCAGAAAGATCTTCAGAACCTGACAAGATAGTGGTCCAGAAAAAAGAGTGTATAATGCAGCCCTTGGCCAGTGATTTATCAGAGATGGTCTCACTTAAGTTAAGCCTGGGAATATTGTGGCAGAAGACACTGTCTAGTTGAAAAAGAAGAACAGAAATGGTCTTAAGTTAAATACTGCAGGCTATAATGCGGTAAGAAGACGGACCAAAGAAGTGGACTTCTTCCAACAAGATATGATCTTTGGTGCCAATTCATGAAAGGGTACATTGGGCATTCGTGGTTCTAGATATGAGGAGGGAGACCATCCAGTATTTTGACTCGATGGGTCAAAATGGCCACAAGATCTGTATGAAATCGCTGCAGCATCTGCAGGATGAAAGCAAAGCCAAGAGAAACGTTGGCATTAATCATCATCGTGGACACTTCATAGCATGAAACCACATAAATAAGTTATGTGAGCTGTCTAGTACCTCTCTCTCTCAACAAGATTCAAGGACTCTCTTGTCTGGATATCACTGCAAACAATGAAGCATGCTTAAGAGCATGTGCTTTGCTTGAACCCTTTTTCTCTAAAGGGCTAAGCATGGGTTAAGACTGGAATTCAGCAGAGTGAGTGTATGTTACAGTGGGCCCTTGTTATCCACTGGGGTTTGGTTTCTGGACCCTTCCATGGATACCAAAATCCATGGACGCTCACGTCCCATTAAATACAATGGCGTAGTAAAATGGTGTCCCTGATATAAAATGGTTTGCTTACTGGAATTTGTATATTTTCAAACTATAGGTGCTTGAACCCATGGTTTAAAAAATCCCTGGAGATGGAGGGCTCACTGTTGTCAGTTTGTTGAAAGACTACGAAGGAACATTGAATGAACAATGTGTGATCTTAGTGATGTGAAGAAGAAAAGCTATTCCCCATCTTGAGTTGGATCCTAATGTAGTTGTGGTTTGAGTAGACAGACTGAAGTCACTAGGGCTTGGATTAACCATGACTAGCATGTTCCACTGATTCTAAGGAGTTGGAGACATGGCCAAGTCTGGGATCAACCCATTGGCTGTGGTTGGTGAACATGCTGTGGACACCTGTGCCAGTTGCCATATCATTTTCTGGGGGCATCTGCTCTGGGGAAACTGTGGGTAGGGAAACTCAGAGGTTGAGCAGGGCATTGGCAAGGATTGTGTTTAAAGTGTGTTTATGATCCTGTAACCTAAGCCAAGAACCTTTCTTTGCCACAAATTATGCATTGCACCCAGAGCGCAATGAAGATGGAAACCTTTCTTATCAAATTGGATTTGCGACGACTTTGAAAGATGGAAACTCCCTTTTGATTTGTACCAAATCCATACTTAAAGGCCCTAGAGAGGGAGGCTATTCTCCATTTAAAAGTATTATAATTTGGTGTGAGGCTATTTATTTGTACCGTATTTAAAGGGACACGTGTTATTTGTTTATTTTTATTTACGGTATTTATACCCCACCCTTCAGCCCTAAAGGCTCTCAAAGCGGCTTAGAATTATGATTATTTTAATCATTATTTAATTATTTTTAATGTTCAAATTCCGAAACACTTTCATGAACTAAAACTAAAAATAAATATATATTAAAATTAAATTAAATTTAAATTAAAAAATAAATATATATATTTTTAAGAGTGTTGTACACCAAACTAGAAATCTCAGCATTCCTTATGAAGGGGTGGTGAAAAGTTTTTGGCCTGCCCAAGAAGGGAAGAGCCATGAAACTTACATGCGCCAGGCACATCGTTTTTCAATTTTCTTTAAACCTTCCCCCCCAAATTCTGATGTTTGCTCACTGAAATGCTGCTATCACCCCTGAATCACTTGAAAATTTCCTTCCTTTCAAACTGGCGCAAATTGGCCACGCACTCAAACCTCATATGCTCCAAAACATCCACCATTTTGCCGCTCTCAAAGAGACAACACCTTTCCCCAGCTTCCTTCATTGTTTTTCATTCAACGCTTCCTTTAATCGGCGGAGCGAGTTAGAGTCATGTTCTGCCTTAACTGTTTGGCCTTTCTGGAGATAGTCATCAAAGTACCTTCCTTCTCCAAAATACGGTGGCCATGACCTTTCCTGCTGATCTTTGAGTCTTGAATTGCTCCAGCCGTGGAGAAGCCAAGTCCTCTTTGGATCATTGCAATGTAACCATGTTTCATCAATGGTGACGAGTCGTTCCCAAAATGATCACTAGATATCTCAAAATGCCGCAAAATCAACTCGGAGGTATCCGCTCCATTTCGCTTCTAGTCAGCATTCAAACATTTCGGTGCCCGCTTGTCTGGCACCTTTTGCATAGCCAACTACTCACAAATTACAACCCCAATGCGCTCCCAGGATATCTCTAATGTCTCAGCAGTTGTTTTAGCTGGCATTTGCTGACCTGTCAAAATCAGACCATGAACCGGATCGGATCAACAGGGGTTGACATTGTTGAAGGTCTCCCAGGCTTTGCTGCATCTTTGGTCTTAAAATTTCCAAGTTGAAAGTTGACACGCCATTTCTTCACCATTGAATATGATGATGGGCACTTGTCACTCAATGTTTGCATCACACACTCGTGGATCTCCTTTGGAGCTTGCTTCTGCAAGGACAGGAACTTCATGATGGCACAAATTCAGCGCTTGATAAATCCACTCTTTTTGTTGACATGGTTCTAACATCGGGGGGGAAAACACCCAGAAATTAGTGCTACGATCCTGCAAGTTGGCAGTACATACATAGAATCGTAGAGTTGGAAGAGACACCAAGGGCCCTGATCCAGTCCAACCCCGTTCTGCCATGCAGGAACTCCCCATCAAAGCATCCCCATTGACAGGTGGCCATCCAGCCTCTGTTTAAAGACAGAGTAGTATTAGTACATGTTAACGTTCAATAAAATAAGGCAGACGACAAATTAAAACAACCACTGAATTACACCTTTCATGAAAAAGCAATAAAATACATCTTGTTCATTGTCTATTTGCTTTCTACTCTGCTGTTCCTCAAACACTCTCAGGATCGGGAACAATCTGCTTTAAAATATACCATTAAAATTGCAAATACAATGTTCCAAAATGCCGTAATAATAAGAAGTCGTTGTTTTTTTTAAATCCCATAAATATTCTTAACTGTCGGAATGAAAGATTAGAAAAAAAGAATTAATTTATCTTACATTGTAAAAAAAAAAAGTCTCACATAGAAATTGGGGTCCACTTCTCCAGATGCGATAAGACTGCAATTCTCATTGTCTACCAACTTGGGTCTAAGCAATGGGTTCTTCTGAAATTGGGACTGCTTTTGCTAACAAAGCTGGGGGGAAAACACATGGAAATTAACCGATCTTGCAGAGAACAACGTGAAAAGAAGAACCCACCAAAGAGTGATACCTTTATCGGCCAACCAAAATACACAATATGCTTGTTGCAAGCTTTCGAAGCTCTACTAGCTTCTTCATCAGGCAAGGTGTTATATATCAAACAGGAGAAGAATTAGAGATGTTAGTAAGATGAAGACCAGTTTGCAATTGTATTCAGGAGCATTCTCACTCAATGCACAGGCAGGACTTAGTCGAAGCACCTAATCCTTTGCCGTTGATACTACTGTATATAAGAAGACGGATTGCAGAGCGGACACAGAGCGGCCGCTTGCCTTGCTTTAGAAACCTGGAGGCAGCAAAGGTAAGAGCTTCCAAAACAGCTTATTTTTTGTAGTGATTTTTAATGGTAGTGGTGGTCCTCCAAGCCTGAGCAGGATTGCAAAAAACACCAGGGATCTCCAACATCTGAGGCTGACAGGTATTTAAATAGGTGCAACTAAAATGAATATCAATGTTGGAGGAGGAAGGACAGAGACAATGCAGCCAACGGATGGTCAAGACATTTGCAGCCTCTCGGTTGTCAGTATTTGCCGGACGGCAGGTTAAAATAGCACTGCTTAGCAAAAATATAATGAAAACACACTTAGATCCCTTAGAACACTATTATCCCCAGGCTTTGTTTCATGTTTCTAAATGTGCCTACCTTCATTTCCAGGAATGGACCTTCTTGGAACTGAGCTGGATTTAGATTCCAAAGCTTCTGGCTTATTTACTAAACATCAATAGCATTTTAATGCGCTAACAAATAGTTGTTGCCTGTACCTGTTATCTGTCATTATGATGGATATCAATACCTTTTAACAGCATCCAATGGTGTTTAGATTTAGGGCCGTCATGCACTGGGGTTTAGCATTGGGCAGCATTTGATACTGGGTACGTTGTGACATTTAGTATATAAAGAGACCTTAGTTTACCCATGTTTCCACATTGAATCGGTTTGTGGATCAAAATGTATTGGGGGACCGGATCAGATGCTTTGCTGAAATCCATACAAATGACATCCACAGCTTTCGCGCCATCTGCTAATGCCCTGACCATGATACTGAGATCATTACAGCAGTCGCATCCTGAACCTATTTGCCAGCCATCCTAGTTAGGTGTCTTTTAGCATTAGGAAGGAGGATTGGTCACTTCTATTAGCTACCCTGACCTTCCCCTCCTTGCTACGGCTTTACACTGCCTTTGCCCAGCCGCCAAATCTCAGCTTAAATGGCTCTTAAGCATGTGCCCTTCAGAATTAAATCCCTACTTGACATGGCTGGGAAGTTCCTTGCCAGACCTCTTATCGAACGTCTCTGGCACAGAAGTGCCGCATCAATTTCAAGCAAGGGCTGCTATAGATATTGCACATCATCATAAATATTCTGGACCTGGCCTTTTAGTTTTAGCATTCTAGATGGCAAGCATAGGTCCAAAACACACTGCAGAAATAACCCAGCAAGGGTTGCTCCAGATATGCACGCCATAAATACTGTATCAGGACTTTTAGTATTCTAGATGGCAAGCATAGGTCCAAAACACACTGCAGATATAACCCAGTTTGAGGCCGCTTTGACTCAATGCCAGGGAATCCTTGGAATGATAGTTTTCTGAGACACTGAGCTTTCTCTGTCAGAGAGCCTCTGGTGCCACACAATAAACTATAATTCCCAGGATTCCCTAGCACTGAGCCAGGGCAGCGAAAGCGGTCTCAAACTGGATTATTTATGCAGTGCGTTTTGGACCATTTTGAGATGGGTCTGTCTGGAAAAGCTCACAAGTGTCACATCATGTGCTTTCATGCTGTATCAGGATTCTGAAACATACCTTGAACAAAGCTTGGGAAATCCAATACAGTAGCATGCAAACATTGATACTGAGTTTACCGGATCATCCAAAACGAACAATTAAACGTTGCAAGCTTTCGAAGTCACACCAGCTTCTTCTTCATCCTGCAATGCAAACAGGAGAACAAAAGCGGAAGATGTTAGTCATAGGCCTGCCTTTTCTGCTTCTGATCATAATTCAGATGGCAAGGAGGGCTATCTGCAGCTCTTTGAAAGCTTGCAACATGTAATTGTGCATTTTGGTTTGGAAAGATAACGTTTGGATGTTATTGGATTTGCTATAATGCCAACACAGCTACCCCAAAAGCTTGGGAAAGTCCCTTTCTTGGAGTATACCATATATACTCAACTATAAGTCCACCTCATAGATAAGTTGAGGGCATATTCAAGCTCTATTGGCTTGAATGGCAGTGCACCCCATTTTAAGTCCCTCCATTTGCCCCTCGCAAGTAAGCAAGGGACACGGATTTGAAGCCCGCGCAAACAGAGGGACAACTGTATACAGTAATTCCCAAATGGCCATGTTTGCTGGAGGATCAGAACCAAAGTGCTAAAAGTATCATGTCCAAATGATGGTTCTGGGGCAGAGGGAATGGCCAGGCACCACACTACACTACACTACACTGCAGAGACAATAAAACACTCTGAACAGACAAGGCATGTTGTGTTGCTTCTGCTTATGAGAATGCTCAGATGTGAATGATTCCCTTCAGAGACAGTCCTGGGCGACTGATAGCCTGGAAACATAACCCTTGAAGAGTTCATTGCCAAGGTTGCTTGCTTTAAAGGCGATTGCAAGACCCCCTGAGCTGCCTAAAAAATAGGCCATCGCGGCCTGCTTACCTGTTGTGTCCAATTGCCATCATTCAGGATAAGCGTCAATCGACACATCTGCTGGCCTCTGCATGGATAATATAAATGCATCTGCTTGGAATCTGTCCTGGTCTTAAAAATCAATCAACGGCAGACAGAAATTGGCTGCAGTGCAGTGATGTCTGTAGTATTTTCGCACCCTGTTCTTGCTGAATTAACGGAGCGCAAACGACTTTTGCACTTTGAACTCTGGTTTGCAGTTATGGAAATAAGAATGGGAGTAAGCTAAGTGCAAAGAGGGAAGTCGGGGGAGAAAGGAACTTTTAAAAAACTGCTGGAAAAGGGGATGAGAGAGTATAATCAAAACTGTCCCTGCCAAATCGGGACAGTTGGAGGGTATAGAATCATAGAATCGTAGAGTCGGAAGAGACCCCAAGAAAGGCCATCCAGTCCAACCCCATTCTGCCATGCAGGAAATCCAAATCAAAGCATCCCCAGCAGATGGCCATCTAGCCTCTGCTAGATGGAAGGAAGACTCCAAGGAGGGAGACTCCACCACAATCTCCATTGAGGGAGTGTGTTCCACTGTCGAACAGCCCTTACTCTCAGGAAGTTCCTCCTAATGTTGAGCTGGAATCTCTTTCCCTGTAGTTTGCATCCATTGCTCCTAGTCTCTGGAGCATCAGAAAACAAGCTTGCTCCCTCCTCAATATCACATCCCTTCAAATATTTAAACAAGGCTTTCATATCACCTCTTAACCTTCTCTTCTCCAGGCTAAACATCCCCAGCTCCCTAAGTCCTTCCTCATAGGGCTTCATGGTTTCCAGACCCTTCACCATTTCAGTCGCCTGCCTTTGGACACATGGCTCCAGTTTCTCAATGTCCTTTTTGAATTGTTTTTCCCAGAACTGGACACAGTATTCCAGGTGAGGCCTGACCAGAGTAGAATAGAGTGGCACTATTACTTCCCTTGATCTAGACACTATACTTCTACTGATGAAGCCTAGAATCGCATTGGCCTTGTTAGCTGCTGCATCACACTGTTGACTCATGTTCAACTTGTGGTCTACGTGGACTCCTAGATCCCTTTCACACGGATAAGTCTCCTTAAGCCAAGTCTCT
The DNA here is from genome assembly GCF_019175285.1 of Sceloporus undulatus. NCBI lineage: Eukaryota > Metazoa > Chordata > Lepidosauria > Squamata > Phrynosomatidae > Sceloporus > Sceloporus undulatus. The sequence goes on along the minus strand of NC_056528.1, from coordinate 5,821,870 downwards.
TCTCAAGCTGCCTTCTACTATATAATTATTGTATTGTTCCACCAGCTTCTTCATCAGGCAAGGAGTTAAAAACAGGCCGAAACAGACGGGCTGATATTGTACATGTTTTGTTTGTTATTGTTTGTATTGATGGGTCTATGAATTGTGATTATTAACAACAACAATAACATAGCTCCAATAGAATCAGAGAGGAATCCTATTATTTTCCAGCCCAAACTTTAAACTTGTGTTGTTTTGTACACAGACAGACGCAAGTTGCAACGCAACGCTGGAAGTGTGCGTTCCTCCTCAAGTTGGCAATGCTGCTAAAGAAAGAAGAACCAAACTTCTAGCAAAACAAAACGACGAGGAAGGAAGTGGTATGTGAACCTTTCTCCAGTGAAAGTAGTGTCAAACTGGTTTGTAAAGTGAAAGTGGTGTCAAACTGGTTTATTTCAGTGAAAGTGGTGTCAAACTGGTTTATTTCTGCAGTGAAAATGGTGTCACACACTGGATTATTTCTCCAGTGAAAGTGGTGCCAAACTGGTTTGTAAAGTGAAAGTGGTGTCAAACCGGTTCATTTGCGCAGTGAAAGTGTTGCCAAAGTGGTTTATTTAAGCCACTAATTTAGGCCAAAGCCTTCTTCTTCTCTGAGGGAGAGGGACCTACAGGACCCGGAAGACCCTTTCCCGGCGTCACTCTACACTCGCAGTCTATAGGCATCGCCTAGTTCCACCACGAGAGGCGAGGCGCATGCGCATTAGGAGGGGGCGGGGCTGCGGCCTTGGTAGCTGCTGCTGCTGCTGCTGGGCTCGGTTGGCGCATGCGCACATGGAGCCCTGGCTCCCCTGAGCGAGAGGCGGAGGGGGAGTCTCATGGAGGCGTCGCGGGGCGGGGGCTTCGGAGGGCGGACCATGGGACGGAGCAGGAGGAGGAAGGCGGCGGAAGGGGGCCTCTGAGGAGGAGAGAAGCAGGAGCAGCGGCCCCGGGAACGGCGGGGCTCGCTCACCTGGAGGAGGTGAGCCAGGAGAGGGAGGGTCTCTGGGAGCCTCTGGGCTGGGACTACAACTCCCGTCATGCCTCGGGACAGGCGGCGCGCGCAGGGGGTGATGGGAGCCCCAGTCCCTGGAACCCAGAGAGAAGGCCATAGGGAGACACTGGGGGATGCTTGCCCATAGGGAAACATCAGGTCCACAGGGAGACATAAGGGAAAGCTAGTCCCTAAGGGAACAGCAGAGGCTGGATGGCCATCTGTCAGTGAGGATGCTTTGAGGGAGAGTTCCTGCATGGCAGAAATGGGGTTGGACTGGATCAGGGGTCTCTTCCAACTCTGGTCTTCCATGTTTCCATAGGGAAACATAGGGGCATGCTTGCCCATAGGGAAACATCAGGCCCACAGGGAGACATAGGGGAAAGCTAGTCCATAAGGGAGTATTTGCCCACAGAGAAACATAAGGGAATGCGGGTCCATATAGGGAGACATTAGGAAATTCTGGCCCATAGATAGGGGAATGGTAGCCTATAGGGAGGCAGAGGGAGATACTAGTCCAGAGGGAAACATGGAGATGTGCTTTTTTGTAAGCTGCCCTGATTGCATTTCGTAGAGGGGCAGGAAGATATTATTATTATTATTATTATTATTATTATTATTATTTACTTGCCCATTGGAAGACATAGAGGAATACTTGCCTATAGGGAAATATTAGGGAAGCGTTAGGTCCATAGGGAGACGTAGGGGAATAGTTTTTCTGTGGGTTTTTTGGTCTATGTGGCCATGTTCTGGAAGAGTTTATTCCTGATGTTTTGCCAGCATCTGTGGCTTTGGCATCTTCACTCTCTTCCATGCCAGCCTTCTCTGAAGATGCCAGCCACAGATGCTGGTGAAACATCAGGAATAAACTCTTCCAGAACATGGCCACATAGACCGAAAAACCCACTAAAAACTATGGATGCCGACCATGAAAGCCTTCGACTCCACATATGGGAATACTAGTCTATAAAGAAATATTTGCTCATAGGGTTAAGGTTAGGAGGTGATATGATAGCCCTGTTTAAGTATTTGAAGGGGTGTCATATTGAGGAAGGAGCAAGCTTCTTTTCTCCTGCTCCAGAAACTAGGTCATGGAGCCATGGATGCAAGCTAAAGGAAAAGGGATTCCAGCTCAACATTAGGAGGAACGTCCTGACAGTAAGGGCTGTTCGACAGAGGAACACACTCCTTCCTTGGAGATTATAGTGCAGTCTCCTTCCTTAGAGGTCTTTAAACAGAGGCTGGATGGCCATCTGTCAAAGATGCTTTGATTGAGAGTTCCTGCATGTCAGAATGGGACTGGACTGGATCAGGGCCCTTGCAGTCTCTTCCAACTCTAAGTCTTTGAAACATAGGGGAATACTTGCCCATAGGGAAACATAAGGGAATCCTCCAATTTTTCCCTGTGGACAAGGATACGCCTATGTTTCCCTATAGGCAAGTATCTTCCAGTCTTTCCCTATGGCCAAATATCCTCCAGTCTTTCCCTATGACCAAGTATGGTTTCCTTATGGGGAAGTACAGTCATTTTTTTTAGTATGTCCACTTTGCAGGGTGTGCGGTGGGGATGTGAAGGGAGTCAAGGGATGCAAAGGAGATAAGGCTATAGGGGCTGAGGAAAGCAGGATGAAATTAGTCTGGAGATGAAGAGAAATAAGGGCTCTCTATGACAGGAGAGGTTGTGAGGGGTGTGTTGGGAGAGATGGAGGGTCCCTGGGAAGGAAAGGTGTATGTGTGAAGAATGAGGAAAGGTACTGGGAGCCCAGGGATTGGGAGTGAGGGAGAAGGCAATAGGGGCTGTGAGGTGTCAACGAAAGAAGAGGGGCTGTGAAGTGAGGAGGAGTAGAGCATTCATGTGGGAAATTAGAGCAGGGGTAGGCAACCTGCGGCCCGTGGGCCGGATGCGGCCCGGCAAGGCCTTGGGACCGGCCCCAGCCCTTTTCTGCCGCCGATTGCCGCCGGAGCCTTTGGCCTCTTGTGTGAGGGTGTGGGGCCTTTGGCCTATCAGGAGGAGATGGGCAAGGGGGGCAAGTGGCAGGCAAGGGGGGCAATTGTCTATAGAAGCCTCAGAAACATGCATTTATATTAACATTTTTTAAAAAATCAGCAAATTTTTTTGCATGTCCTCCATTTTTTTAAAAAAAAAAAGTGCCCTCCATTAGAAAATTTTGTCCCACATTTGTCCCGGTTTATTTATTTAATTAATTTCTAAAAATTATTTAATTATTTATTTTTTGGCTTCGGCCCCCCCAGTTGTCTGAGGGACAGCAACCCGGCCCCCAGCTCAAAAAGGTTGCCTACCCCTGAATTAGAGAGTATAAGGCAGTGGTTTCCAAACTTTGGTTCTCCATATGATTTGGACTTCAGCTGACTTCCTGACTTCCCAGATATAGCTGTGTAATTCTGTAGCAGCGGTCCCGAAACTGTGCCCTTTAAGAGATTTCGGACTTCAGCTCCTGGAAGTCTCAGCCATATTGGCCAATAATCTGGGATTCTGGGAGCTAAAGTCCAAAATCCCTTAAAGAGCAGTTTGGGGACCACTGTAGAATCAGGATGGAGAGAGATCTTGTAGCATCTTTGAGACTAACAGAAAGAAAGAAGGTGGCAGCATGAGCTTTCGTAGACTTAGGTCGGCTGGCCATCTGTCGGGGTTGCTTTGATTGTGATTTCTTGCATGGCAGGGGTTGGACTGGATGGCCCTTGTGGCCTCTTCCAGCTCTATGATTCCTCAGATACATTTGGGGGAGAGCAAAGCCAGAGAAAGAGATATTTATGCCTTTGATATGTGAGAATGTCAATTCAAATTCAAAATCCTTTGTGTATGGAAATGAAGCAGCAAGTCCAGTGGTGGTCGCTTGTGAACAAAGGCATTGGGAACTACCTTGTAGGTGAAGAGAATAGATGAGTGTAGGATGCCCCCAGGTAAGATGCCACTAAATGCATCTGAGGAAGTAGACTGAAGTCTACGAAAGCACATGCTGCCAACTTCTTTCTTTCCGTTAGTCTCGAAGGTGCTACAGGATCTCTCTACATAGAACTCCTGACTGTTAGCCAAGCTGGCTAGGGCTTCTGGGAGATGAGGTCCAAAACATCTGGCGAACCAAAGTTTTGGAACCACTGGCATAAGGCATGAAAGGCTGGATGTGGAGGACATGTGAACACGAGGTGAAAGGGGCTGGAGGTATGAAGGAAGAGTGTGAGGTATGTGGCTGGAGATTAGGAGATGTAAAGGAAAGAGGAGAAGACCAAGGTGAGTGAGGAAAGAAGGATATGGAGCATGAAGTGATGGGGTAAGAGGGGAAAGGAGGTATAGTTTGATGCTGGGGTGGGAGTGTGGGGGGAAAGTAGGGAATTGAGCAGGAGATGTTATGTGGTGGAGGAAAAAACATGAGGAAAAGGGGTATTGGGTGGGTCAGAAGAGAAGGGATGTGGGATTCTAGGAGTCTGGGACTGAGGGAGAAAAGAGGAGGTTTGGGAAGAAGCATGGAGAACGGGACATATGATAAAAAGGGGCAAGAGATGGGGTGGGTACAGAGGGGAAAGACAGGGCTGTGAGAGGCAGAGGAAGATGGGATATGATGAGGAAAATAGATTATTGTTGCTGCTGTTAACTATCTTCAAGTTGATTCTGATGGATGGAGGGAAGGGAGTCTTCAATACTCCCTTCCCTCCACTGCTCTGCTTAGGTCCTGTAAATTAATATCTGTGACCTCCCTAATAGAATCCAACCATCTTGCATGCAGTCTTCCTCTCTTTCTACCTCCTTCTGCCTTTCTTAGCATTACAGTATTGTCTTTTCTAGTGACCCATTTCTTCTTATGAAGGGGCCAAAGTCCAGTAGCCTCAACTTGATCGTCTTGGCTTCCAGGGAGATTTCAGGCCTGACCCACTTGTCTATTTGGCTGTCCATGGTACCTTCAGATTATTATGACAGGCAAGAATGTATGGACAGAAGGGGAAGGTGTGTTTAGGAGGGCAAGATGAGCTGCATAGTGGAGCAAGAATTGGGAGAGGTTTAATAACTACCAGGCAGTCTATAATTTCCCTAATGAGAAGTGCTCTGTCTCTGTTCTGCTGAGATAGCAGTCCACCTAGATATGCACAATTCTAATTTATCATTGCTCAACAGAGAGGAAAGACACCTGTGCTTCTGTCATATTGACCACATTCCTGAACTAAGCCCACATAATTCAGCAGCAAAGCAGTAGGGAATTACATAGCAAGAATCACGGAGGTGCGAAGGATACAGAGGTTCTGCCATATGGAAATGGTGAGAAAGAAGCTGAATGCAAAGAGAGAGTCCTGAATAGCGGATGTATGAGCAGAACAAATGCAAAGTGGAGGACAGCTGGATAGGAAAAATGAGAAGGATGAAGAAGAGTGCTTTGGAGGGTTGAGGTATGAAGCCCTAAAATGAGACCTGGAGTAATGTGCACAACTGAAAGAATATTGGAAAGCATATTGAACTGTGCGATAGAAAAGGGAAGTTGCAAAATCTTGAATAGAGGTGGGCTTGAATAAGGAAGAAATGTGAGCTTTGTCTATATTTAACTTTTGGCATAATGGGTGGATTTTTCAAAGTTACATAATTCAAGAGAAAGGGAGAAGAGCCACATCAGTGTATATATGCCCAGGGTTTTTCTGTTTCTTATGACTCATCTTCTTTGTGGCGCAATATTTTCTGACCTCTGATGGTTATATACAGAGTGGTTTGTTAACCATTGTCCTCATTTGCTGCTAAAAAAAGTCTTGTGGCAAAACCTCAAGTTTGTATTGCTAAATATCAGACTCTAAAGGTGCCATGTTTTCTTTTTGCTGAAATGGAAGCTTTAGAAAGAGTTTGCTAGGTTCACAAATCATTAAACGTTCAATACAATGTACCATATGTTCTTATTATCCAAACAGAAATAATTTCACAACAGTGTCAGAAAGGACTTCTTCCTCGCTTGCACTGAGAATAAAAGAGGTTAGTAATGGTTTTAATACGGAGCCAGTGAAGTGCCCACAGGTTTGAGCTTTGGACTGGAATCATGGGTTTTCCATTTGTTCCTTTGGAAGGTCAAACCGTGGTTTGCAATTGCTTGTTTGCACTACTTATGTGGCACAGCTACTTCCAGAGGTGGAAGTGTTTTGTCAGTTCAGACATTGCAACCAACTGCTATTGGCACAATTCTTGTGCAAGCGTGGCAACCTACAACCTGATCCTAATTTCAAAGGGGGAAAGAAGGAAGATGGGCATAGCGGGGGGGGGGGGGGGGGGAATCGACTCACCTGCCTTTGAATCTGGGCCCACTCATAGAATCATAGAATCGTAGAGTTGGAAGAGACCACAAGGGCTATCCAGTCCAACCCCATTCTGCCATGCAGGAAATCCAAATCAAAGCATCCCCGACAGATGGCCATCCAGCCTCTGTTTAAAAACCTATAAGGAAGGAGATTCCACTACACTCCGAGGGAGTTTGTTCCACTGTCGAACAGCCCTTACTGTCAGGAAGTTCCTCCGAATGTTGAGGTGGAATCTCTTTTCCTGGAGCTTGCATCCATTGTTCCGTGTTCTAGTCTCTGGAGCAGCAGAAAACAAGCTTGCTCCCTCCTCAACATGACATCCCTTCAAATAGTTCTGACTTTGACCCAAAGCTGCCAGCATGCAGGCCCTGAAATATTAGCATTTTAGGGTATGCAGCTGTCTGTAGACAAAAGTTTTCATAGCCTTCTCTAAAACTGTGGTTGGTGCAAACTCTAGTTTGGTGACAGAACCTTGAGTCCTGGGTGCTTAAACGTTGCTCTACTGGTTCAGGTTCAACCCTAACTCTATTGCCCTGTTCTGTCTCCTCAAAGTCATAAAACTTCAGTTGCTCATTTTGGAAGTATGCTTTAATTTTGATGGCCACCTTGAGTTTCTGCATAGTGCTAAGAAAGTCAATTACAAAATAGTGGCAGGAGTACATGATGGGAATTCCTCTCTCATTTGAGGAAGGAAAGAGTCTTGTGTATTCTGGCCTTTTGACAAAGAAGTTTGCCAATTTCTCACTTCTCGGTAACTAAAAAGTTGCGTAACTGGTGAAAGTTTGAAGTGCTTCATTTTTTCACCTGTGCTTTTCATTTTATACTAACAGCAAATTCATCAGTAAATACAGCAGATGGATTTGGGTCTGCCAGACTAGATTGGCCTATCGAAACAGAACTACATGATAACAGTATTTTGGTTTTAATTTTACTTAAAATCGAACCTATAGTGGCTGAACCACAAGCTTATAGTGAATGGAAAAACTATGGATGCCGGCCATGAAAGCCTTTGACTTCACATATGGTAATACTAGTCCATAAGGGAAAGCAAATGCTCATAGGGTTAAGGTTAGGAGATGATATGATAAGTTTAAGTATTTGAAGAGGTGTCATATTGAGGATGAAGAAAGCTTGTTTTCTGCTGCTTCAGAGAATAGGACCCGGATGCAAGCTACAGGAAAAAAGATTCCAGCTCAACATTAATAAGACCATACTGACAGTAAGACTTATTTGAAAGTGGAAGACACTTCCTCAGAGTATGGTAGAGTCTCCTTCTTTGGAGGTCTTTAAACAGAGGCTGGATGGCCATCTGACTGTCGAGGATGCTTTGATGGAGAGTTCCTGCATGGCAGAATGGGGCTGGACTGGATAGCCCTTGGGGTCTCTTCCAACTCTATGAGTCTATGGAAGTATGGCAGAGTTTTTAAAGCCCTTTGAAATAATTTGTCTACAGTAGAGAGAAATCTACACAAAATAACATGTTTTAAAACGTGTTTTAGCTAGCATTTGCGTTGTCTTCTGCGTTCTGGAGAGAGAAATGGTTAGACAAACCATTAGGAATGAATGTCTTCCCATGCCTTACTGTTCCTATAAAATGCGAAATAAAACATTTCATTTTAATAAAATAAATCAATTTGCAAAGAGAATAAGGGTGAGACAAAGTGCCTGCTTGTTCTCTGTTCTAAATGCATCAGTGTCCTCTTGTGTAAGAACAATAGTGAAGTCTTCGTAGTGTAATTTATAGGCTGACATGGGATGATCTAGGCATTTCTGGCCGATTAATGATGACATGAACAAATGTGAGTCAGAGATATTTCAAACAATCCACATGACACTTTATGATGGTGGTACTCCACTCCATTGATACTCCACTTTATTGTATCAGATGGCCAGACATATGAGGACCTGAATCATACACAAAATGTGTTGCTCATTGAAAAGGTTCACCTGTCTGAAGCCTGAATTCATTCATTTACATTCATACATACATGTTCAAACATACATTCCTAAACATCTCCACATTAACACCACCTCATTTATCCTAAGACATTATTAAGACATTATCTACTGTACATCAAATAAACATTACAATAAATCTCTCCTCTTTGTCTATAACCTCTCTTGTATTTATTTATTATAGTTATTTATTATATTTATTTGTATCCTGCTCTTTTCCCAGGACTGGGACTCAGTCCCTTCTGTCTTTCTTAATTCTTTGTCCTTGCTCTGTGTTATCCTCTTGCAGACTTCTTTCCTTCATCATCTTCTTCCTCATGACTTTCTTCTTTCATTCTTTTTCCTGATATCATCTTCAGGACACATAACTTTTATGATAACATTGCTATGTCTCTTGACACGTTATTCAACCCTTCTAATGGATTGTGACAATGAGCATCAGGCACCATGCATGATGCCTCATTGTGCAACTGGGTCTCCTGTGGCTTATGAGTACAAGACATCCTGCCATGTGATGGGAGCCAGCTTTGCACATCCGGACCATTGCCAATGGCCACACTGCAGGGTTAGCTTACACAATGAACCTGGTGCTACGTCTCCCCTCCCCTCCGGCAAATATGTATGTTGTGCAATGACACAATTCAACCTTGTGGCATCATAAGTCACTTTATGATGGCATAACTTCTCAATAGGATGCTAGCCTCTATTTTTATCCTTCCTTCAAGGAACCCAGGGTGGATTACATAATCCTTCCTTTCTGTTCTCGCCAGCAACAACAACAACAACAAGCCAAAATTACCAGGCTTTCAACCTTTAGTTTGGAAGGTTAATATACCAGACTCACCCCTAGATGGATGTAGATTGATTTGGAAGGATAGCTGACTGTTCATGTTTTATGCTCCCTTCATGTATAAAGTGGGGATCTCTGAGTCTTAGAATAAAAAGTGCAGAAGGTTGAGGGGAACTAAAGCTTCCCTTGCCTTTTTAACCACAAATTTTTGGTGCAGGTAATATTTTGCTCTGCAACCGGCTGTGTCATAAATTGGAGCAAGTTTCTGCCCTTTTATGTCAAAAGCAAATTCTACTCTATAAGCATTGTCTGTGAATTAAGATAATAAATGCCTAAATGTGGCTGCAGCACCTGTTGCATCGAGTTTCCCCCTGAAATGAAATGGCTGCTAGTCAAAAGGGAAATCCCAAGCAAGCAGACGTTGTTAGTTCCTTCTTCCTCTCAACAAAGGAGCTGTTACTTCGATTTGTAAAAAAGCCACTTGTTTGATTCCTTGGGAATTAAAAATAATCCCCTGGTTGATCTAGCCAGGAAATGCCTGTGAGTTCAAAATAGATAATACTGGATTATCTCTCGTCCTACCACCAAAGTTTGAGTTGACCAGTGTTTTTACCATTACCTGGTAAAAACTGTAGTGTGTGTTTGGCTATATATAAATATTGAATAGAAATGTACTGAGTTTGGGTGCGACGAGGGATGTGTTTCAGGAATGGAGCTGATCCAACAGCTCCAGAGCTAAAAACACATTTCTCTCCAGCACCAAAGACTTGGCTGTGCTATAGCCACTCAGACTCCTGTACTTAACCATGGAAATGCAGAGGGGAGAGGAGCATTGGATTATAGCAGCTCCTTCTTCTACTCATTTATTTCAGGGGGCGGTCTGAGATACCTGCATTCAGTTCTTAATGCCACTGTTGGTTTGGTACCCTTGGGTATGCACAATAGTGAGTCTGTTCAGAGAACGTCTGTTCAGGAAACAGAAAGGCACTGTGAATCACATTGCAAACATAGGATGGGTAACAGCCTGTGCTTTATAGACTATAGGTCTTTGACTGCATGGTGAAGGGTCTGAAAACCATGCCCTACAAAGAGAGACTTAGGGAGCTAGGTATGTTTAGCCTGGAGAAGGGAAGGTTAAGGGGTGACATGATAGCTATGTCTAAATATTTGAAGGGCTGTCATATTGAGGAAAGAGCAAGCTTGCTTTCTTCTGCTCCAGACACTAGGACTCAGAGCAATGGATTCAAGCTACAGGAAAATAAATTCTGACGGTAATAGCTGTTTGACAGTGGAAGATGTTTCCTTGGAGTGCGATCAAGTCTCCTCCTTTGGAGGTTTTAAACAGAGGTTGGATGGCCGTCTGTCAGGAGTGCTTTGATGGTATCTTCTTGCATGCCAGTGGGCCACTGGATGGCCTTTGTGGTCTCTTCCACCTTTATGATTCTGTGATTCTAGTCCAGTTATGCCATGCTTTAAGGAGACCACAAGATGCTTCCTAGGTTTTGTTGCAACAGATTAAAATGGTTTACCCTCTGGAAACTCCTAGAAACTTGCTTGGCTGAGGATGGGATAGAGGGAACTTTGATGTTTAAATATTCAAGGAATTTATAAAATATGCACTCTGAATTTTCATATTTATTTCTTTATTTAGAATTTTTATATCCCACTCTTCATGCAGTGACTCCCAGAGTGGTTTGCACATTGTTAATTTTACAGTTCCCTGCCCTGAGGATTACAGTCTAAATAAGACAGGACCCATAACGAAAAGGGGATGGCAGTGGAGGACAGACTCAAGTCCTGCAGATACTGCCAGTTCTTTGCTCTCAGGCCACAGCTGTGGCAGTTGGGATGAATGGAGAGCCTTTTATCAACTGTGACGGATCAATGTGTGATAGAGCTGTGTCTGCCAGGTCTTCTCTCCCTTCAAGAGCACAGCAGTGCCATTTGGAATGAAGAGAGGACCTTTCGTGGCCTGCTGGACCTATGCAGGATGAAGTGTATATCTTGCCCTATTCTGATCTTATTCTGAAAGCAAAGGAGTGTACATGCATAGATCTATCCCCTTAAAACAGCATTCCACAATCTGGAGTCTCAACTCATTACCTAACTGCTTGCCCACTAGAAACTTGAAGTTATACTCCACCAAATCTGGAAGTTACCACATTGGGGAAGGCTGACTTATGTTCTTCTAATATAATGGGTTTATTTATTAGTGGTATAATATGTACACCTCAATGGAAGTACCGTAGTAGGAGCTAGAGGAAAACAGGGAACACCTCCCAATGTTTTGCCTTGCTTTTCAACATTCCCAGATACTTAGTTGGGATTAGGGAGAGGGCCTTTTCAGTGGTTTTACCCACAATTTAGAACTCCTTCCTGAGAGAAGTTCGTCCCATCTCTCTCTAATGAAATGCTTGGCTAGATAAACCTTGACTGTTATCCAACAGAGCACCTCTGTGGTTTTAAAATTTAAACTTCCCTTTTCCTTTCTTTCCAAGGAAGCTGTTTTTCCAGGATGGAGATGGATCCAGACATTTTTGGCCCCGCTGGAGATGACCTAAGCTCAGAATCGACCTGCTACCAATGTTCCACATGCTGTGCTGATGATGATCGCAGTTGTGCCAGCTCCATGCGGAGCCGCTCGAAGACACGCAGTTTATCTGCTTCTCCAGCCCAGGGCAGCACCAGAGAATTCAGGTATGAACTAAAGGCATGGTTATGAATAATTTAATTTGATGTCTGAGTTCAGACAGTCATATTTTGGTACAATAACCCAACATATTGATAAGCATTGAGGTTTCATACTAATCTTCATATCAAGCAAATAAACATATCCCAAAGCACTCCACCAATTATAGTTTCTTATTTAATCCACACCAGGAAACTCTCGGTAACAGTTTCAGAACAGGTCAATATATTAACCATGGTTTTATTTGGTGTAATATCCTGGCTAGTTTGAAAACTGTCAACCAGAGTTTCCTTCCTTGGACAAAGCAAGAAAGAGTAACTAGTTAATAATTTCCTGGCTTGTTTTCTTCTGTGAAGAAGGTGTGTGCATGGCTTCAAGGCTATTTCATATCTCAGGTAATTAGGCTAGGAAGGAATGGTCCCAACTTGTAGATACCTCCTACTAGTTAAACCTTAGCCTCTGGCTGTTATCATCTTATTAAATTGCTGGACAATAAGACAAAGGGCCCTAGCAATAGTCTTGCTAAAGTCTGAAGAGCAATTCTTCTGTATACACTTGACTTTGGACAGACTTTGGAGTGCCATGGCAGTATGGGATGAAGTCATAGAAGGCAAAAGGGGCCACCAAATGACATCTGTAGAGATCAGAGAATGATCTTTTGATAGCATCTGTATACTTCCTTTACTTTTTTCTTGACTAGAGAAGGATAATAAATTTTGTGTGGTGATACAAGAAACAAATCTTGCAAAGTAACTTGAATTCTGTTACCTTTTTGGTGTGCAGGATTCAGTTTTTGTTGGTGAGGAATTGGTCTTTATTGTGTATTGTGGTTCCAGTCTTGCCTCTCTGGCAGGTTCAAAATGGTGGTGCTTGGGGATAGTTGCTCCTCAAAAAAGGAGTTGTTATATGGCATGCCATAAGGTGCCATTCTATCCCCAGTGCTTTGTAACATCTATATGAAAATACCGGGAGAGATCATCCAGAGGCATGGAGCAGGATGCTATCATTACACTGATGACACCCAAGTATAGTTCTCCGTACCTTCAAAAATATACCTACAGGTATGGATAGTGTGTCTTCTCTGAATGAATGCCTGGAAGTAAGGATGAAGAAAAAACATTGAAACAGAATCCAGACAAGACAGAGGTGCTTACTATTAAGAGTCCTATTCTGGGGTTGGAGGTGAGTCAACCAGTTATGGATTGGGTTACACTACCCCTAAAAGACTATTTCCAGCTTGGATGTACTCCTGGATCCATCTTTCTGAATGTCAGCCCAGATACATGTGATGGTCAGGAGTGCCTGTTATGAACGTCAGCTGATATGCCAACTGTGGCCCTTCTTAGAGCTGGAGGACCTAAAGATGATAGTGTGTACATTGGTCACCTCAAGGCTGCCATTTGCAGTGTACTCTATATTGGCCTTCCTTTGTACCAAGTTCAGAAAATTCACTTAGTTCAAAACACCACAGCCAGGTTGATTGTTGGTACATCTTGGAGTGATTCTCTCACACTAATATGAAAATCACTTCACTGGCTGCCAGTTACCTTCTGGGCAAAGTACACAGTGTTGGTTATTACATTTAAAGCACTACATGGTTAGGGTCCAGGTTACCTATAGGATTGTCGCCTCCTGTACAATCTGCCCCAGATGATCATGTCCTTTGGTGGACAAATATGCTAAATTGATTTTATGTGTTTTAATGTATGTTGTAACCTGTCTTGAGCCTGTGGGAGAGGTAGGTAAGAAATCTTTTAAGAAGTATTGATGTACAAAGTGTATGTCTTGACAAGTTTTCAATCCATATTTTGAGAGGTGATTGAAGGAAAGAGAGACATGGGATACCAGGGATGAGTTTAAGCAAGTGCAGTTATGTTCTTAGGCTTTATTATGCATCTTTTATATCAGTGTGTCTCACCCAGTAAATAAAACCAACAGAGGTGGCTTGAAATACCTGTTGTGGTTTCAGCCGCATGGTGACTAATGATGGTACAAAGGTAACTCTTTGTAGAGCTGGTTGCTTCATAACAGGAGTGCTCTCCTTTTTGTGTTTGAATTGGAAGCTTAATGGCAGTGAATGTTTATCAAATGGGTAGTGGCGCTGATAGTCATGTGTGCCAGGATTGTGGGTTTAACACTTCAGTGCCCTTTCCAGAACGAAGGCATTGCTTCACTGCTAACCTAGATGTTGCCTCTGAACAGCTTAAGAGTATGGAACGGCTACGGCTTTGCAGGTAAACTCATCTTCTTTAGAGTGGAAGCAAATTGAAATCTGGATCTTCTCAAACAGATATTCTGAAGCCTAGAACTGTCTTTTAGCACAGTCTACAGTGGGTCATCTGCCTCTTTTTAGGAGAGCCACACTTCTCCTGTCTCCTGTTTCTCTTGCTCTTATTCTCTTTCTCTTTCTCCCTTTGTCATATTTTCTTAACATACTTTAAAACAGGGGTGGGAATTCTTTTCTTTTTTCCCTCACTGTCAGACTGCTTTTCCTTGAATGCAACCCTTGCTGGGTGGATAACCTCCTGCTGACAGAGAGCAGGGTCAGAGCTAAAAGAGGTGGAAGTGTCCCTTTTCTCTCTGATTCTGCAGATCTTTGAAAGTTACTTCTGGTGGCCAAGATCCAATATTATACTTTGATATCCAACACCAGCAGAAATGGAACCTGCTTCCTCTTCCACCGGAGCCCTTTGTGGTGTTAAAAACTGCTCCAGGGCATGGAGTTGACTATGACTTTCTGAGAATTGTAGCCTAAAAAAGTCATATTTCCAGCTCTGAGTTTCTGGCCCCTCTCTGTCCCCAGCTCATTCTCAGTATATATATATAGGGCTGGAACAGACAGGCTACTTTGGGTCACTTTGGTGGCATGCTGTTTAAATGATGCATGCATCCTATGAGGCCAGAAGCCGTGCCAAAGACACGCTCCAGTCCTAAGGACTGGAATACAGCTTTGGTTGTTTTCATGACTGTTGTATATGTTTTTTAACTCTTCTTGGTTATGTGTTTTATATGATTGTATTTTAATCTTGTTGTAAGCCGCCCTGATTTTAAGAAGGGCGGGATATAAATAAAAAATTTATTTTTTTATTTTATTATTTTTATTGGTACAGCTTCTCACCTCTCAAGATGCATGTGTCGTTTAAACAACATACCTCCAAAGTGACCCAAAGCAGCTTTATTTTGGCCTGTCTGTTTGTACCTGTTTGTACAAACACTCTTTTTTTTTACTACCTGCTTTTTCTCTTTGGTTTTCCTCTGTTTCCCTCTCCCTTTTGACCCAGAAGGATAATAACTAATAATAATAATAATAATTTCAAGTAATGTAATTAGGCTGATGATTTTTAATGTAGAAGTTAATGCCTGGTTGCCATGATCTCAAAGTGAGGTCTTCCCCTTCCCACTTCTCTTTACCCACAGCTTTCCTTGCAACCTCTTGAAAAGGAGAGAGAAAGGAACAGTGATAGGAGAAAGTGGGTGAGTCTGAAAGCAAGTGAAAGGGGATGTTGAAATCTCAGGGTGCAGCTGGGACCGTAGCAGGGCAAGAGACAGATTTCTTTATCTATAAAAATATGTATGTCCCGACGGCCTTTACCTGCAAACCTCAGGGCAACTTAGAATAGAGTCAACTTAAAACAATAAATAATTACAAATGTTTAAAAACATTAAAATAAATTAAGTAGTTTTTCCATTTAAAAACAGACAGTTTAAAACTAGATAAACAATGTAACTATCAAACATCTCTCTCTCTCTCTCTCTCTCTCTCTCTCTCTCTCTGGCTTTACTTCACGAACGAAGCGCGTTGATAACTAATAAGGCCAATCCGAGATAAACAAGTCCGGTTGCAGAAAGCACAGCAGAAAGTCTCCTTGGGTGAGGTTTCTGGGTTGTGGTTCTTTCTGCATTGTCGTTTCTCTTCGAGACTCGTTCGGCGTGAGATTTCAAAAAAGGCTGCAGCATCATGGATAGTGCGTCTCCATGCCTCCTGATGCGAGGCCAGGGCGGACCGTTGTTGGTGACCAATTTGGCCAAGCCTGAGATGTTGTTTCAGGGAGTCCTTGTATCTCTTCTTTGGGGCGCCCCTCTTACGCTCGAGTTCACCGTAGAATACTATTTTGGGGAGGCGATGGTCCTTCATCCTAGAAACGTGTCCTGCCCAGCGCATGGCCTTAATAGCATGGCTTCAATGCTGGTGATCCCTGCTTGCTCAAGGACAGCAACATTTGTCACATAGTCAGTCCAGTGTATGTTTAGAATTGTGCGTAAACAACGCTGATGAAAGCGTTCGAGGAGTCGTAGGTGTTGGCGATAGGTGACCCATGTTTCAGACCCATAGAGGAGAATAGACAGCACAGTGGTTCTATGCACACTGATTTTTGTGCTTCGCCTCAAGTGTTTGTTACTCCAGACTCTTTTATGAAGCCTTCTGAATGCACTATATACCTCTCCATTGACGCCCCCTTGTCGTGGGGGAGAGGCTTGCGTACCCTAATGATGTTGTGAGCTATGCTGGCAGTGGTATAATAACCACTGGTAGGGCCTCCCATATCAAACATAGAGCCTGGATAAAATCAGTAATAAAGAGCCAGGTTTTAATTTGATGCCAAAATGATTCTAACATTGACACCAGTCGGGCCTCTTGAGGGAGGGAATTCGACAACTAAGGTGCCACTGCAGAAGAGGGCTTCCTGTATTTACCCAGAAGAGTAGTCTCATGGAGTTCAGGGACAGTTATTCCCCATTAAGGGTGTTCAGGATCACAGCCTATACTTCTGCTGTCTTGTCGTTGTGCCTGTGGAAGCAGGCCATAGGCAAAGAAAAGTTAATTTCTCTCCATCAGACCAGTTTAGCTACCTTGCAACATTCAAGATTAACCTTGGCATTATAGTATAATCTTGTCAGCTGACATCTTGCAAAATGTGGACTTTCTTGTTACCTTCGGCTGTCAGGCTCGTGCTTAAATATGAGGCTGAAGTAAATTAAGGAGCATTGATTCAGGAGAGTTGATTTTCTCTTTTGTGAACTAGCAGCTTGCTCTGGTGTGTGTTTACTCAGAAGCAAATCCCATCATATTAAATCAGATGCTATACATAGTCTTACATAAACATTTAGCTATATATGTATCTTTTAGAATTAATCAGGAATGATACAGGTGCAAGAACTAGCTCACAAGTCTGGCCATAAGCAACTGGCCTCTACAGGGGGTTGATTGAATCATAAAATCATAGAGTTGGAAGAGACCACAAGGGCCATAGGACAAGGATGCTGCTGCACTGAAGGAGTAAAAGCACACTAAAGATTCTAAACATTGCCGTACCAGTTGTTCTATATTCATCAGGATTGACTCCTTTGGTATTGGCAGCTGCTGCACCTCCTGAAGTGCCCTCAGTATCGATACTGCCTTCAGTACCAGTCTGTATCTCCGCTGGTCCATGAAGTGACTCTTTCTCTGGAACATAATATGCCAGATTCCTGTACTGAAGTCTCTCCTGTACATTGCAACTCACCCAGGTATAGACCGCTGCCTGTGTCAAGTTGGGAGAGGTCCCCTGTCCATAGGGAGTGCTCTTGCATCCTCACAGCCATCATACAGGAACTATTGGTAGTGAGAGGATGCACCATACACATCTGTCTTCTGCATTGACTGGTACTGTCATGAGCACTTATGGAGGGAACCTCCCAGGTACTATCATTCATACTCACCATTATCCCATCATTGATACCATCACCAGGGGTATGTTCCTTAGCTGTGTTCCCCCACACCAGTACCAAAGCATTTGAGATCTCTGTGTGTACACCTGCCTTTGGATTCTCCTTGGTATCAATCTGTTCCACTGATGCATTTATCTCCATCATCTCCTGGTGTGCTTTTTTGAACCTCATAGCTAAGTGGTTTCTTAAAGGACTAGCATAATCTGTTCTTTAAAAAGAAAAATAATAACTATATAATAAATTGCAGAAAGAAGCAGAATATAGAAAATAGCAGAAGTCAAAACCACTGAAGTTAAACTTGAACCAATTGCTAATAATAAGTTGAACCAATTGTTTTTGACATTAGGCTGAGAGCAACAGGTTGCCCACCTTGTTGGAAAATTAATGGACTAGTTCCACAACAGGTAGATGTTCCTTATTGCAGTAATCCTTAAGATATCTAATGTGAGGCACCAGCACCATCATTGTGCCCATTGGGTACAATTGTTTCTTTCTCTTCTAGAAACTTGCCAGGGACCAGCAGTCAGAGGCTTAGGGACTTTGACCAGCACTGCCTTATGGCATACCTAAGAGTTTGTGCCAAAGAAAGCAAGATGTACAGATAATTGCTCTTGGGACTCATGTCTCCTTGATATATTTTTTTCATTTCATGCAGTCCTTTTAATCCAAGAATTCCTTTGTTCCTACTAGTTTCTTAGTTCTGTAAACCTCAAGGAGAGAGATGTCTCAGTTTGGAGTTTTTAAAGCTCCTAAGAGGGTTTAGTCACTCTCACAGTACTAGTACTGATGATGGCAATGTAAGTATTTATAGTCATAACTGTGTCATCACGTTACTGAAGGGATAATCCCCGATTATCTTGATCAGGAAACGACTAGAATGGTTATGGTATTGCTTCCATGAATGATTTAAAAAGAATTACCTCCCCTAGTTGCTATAATATATCCTTATCATATAACAACTTATACAGTGATACTGCACAAAGGCCAGATGTGGGATGGAGCATCCTGAGAATCAAACTTGTCCCTTGAAAGACAGGGACGCAAAAACACTAAATTGACTTATCCCCAGGTCAATGTAAGTACTGGACTTTAACTCCTCCTAAAAAAGCAACCAACCCCTGGTGAAAGCCAAGAGGGTCATCTGTCCTGGAAGCACTGACCCGCTTTTCTCTCTTCCAGCCTTTAGTATGAGCCCAAACAGTTTCTGCCTGTTGGAATTTTGTAAGTTGTTTGGCATTGTTTCCCTTTGTTTCATCCTTTAGATCAGTGGTTCCCAAACTTTGGTCCTCCAGATGTTTTGAACTTGAATTCCCAGATGTCGCAGCCAATTTGGAATTCTGAGAACTGTGGTCCAAAACATCTGGACAACCAAAGTTTGGGAACCACTGCTTTCGATCCTTTGTTTCATGCCCCTACATTTAACCCTTGATTTATCCATGGGTCATATCAAAAACCGTAATTTTTTTTCCCACAGTAACTATCTATTTATTTTATTTTTATACATACATATATATACATATTTACATATACACACACATATAGACTGTTAACATGCAACATAAACAAACACACAGAACATGCAATTCCTTGTATTATTGGGTTTCTTCTTCATTGTGGCTTCCCCAAAGTATATGCAATCTTCTTTTCCTTATTTATTCAATTATAACTTCTGTATATTAATAATAATATCCTATCTAATTATCCGTCATTCTTCCAATAAGTTTTTTCCTATAATTTTTTAAGCATTCCCATTCTTTTTCAACCTTTTCTTTATTTAATTCCTTTAAGGATGCTGTTAATATATCCATCCCCATTGCATCTTCTACTTTATTCAACCATTCTTCTTTTGTTGGGATTTTTTCTTGCTTCCAATAAACCGCATAAGTCATTCTGGCTACTGTGACCATATACAAAATTATACGACCATATTTTTTCTCTATTTCTTTACTTAAAATACCTGTCATGTTGAGCATATATAATAGAGGATTAGATGGAAAATCTATTCCTAATATTTCTGATATTGATGATTGAATTTTGGTCCAATATTCTTTTGCTTTTATGCACTCCCACCATAGATGATAGAATGTTCCCCTCTTTTTGCAACATTTCATATCAAAAACCGTAATTTTGGCACCAAAACCTGCCCTCGACTTATACATGAGATTGACATATAGTCAAGTATATATAGCAGCTTAATTTTTGCCATCTAGTATGGACAAGAAGACAAATTTTCTCTCTCCCTCTATCATAACAAGTTCATTACAAGGCTCAAGCTATTTGCATCACTTCTTTGGTCACCTGTGGTGAAGAAAAATTGCCTCCAGGTCATCGGGATGGGAGGCAGAGAGAATTAACTTTCCAGTTTAGTTTGTTGTTGAGTTGTGTAAGTATACTGTGAGGAGGCAGGCTATTACATTGTGGACTAGTAACTTATGATTTATTTGCGAAAGCTGCCTGAGTCACATGTGTTTGTAAGCTGTGTTAATGGCGCATTTTAGTGTTATGATGTGGTGCAACTTGCTGCCTTAATGCATGGCACTGGAGAATCCCAAGTAGGTTCTGTCCTACTGGTGGTATGTAAACGTTCAGAAACTGAGTTCAGACTGATAAATATTTGAAAGACATACCCAAAGGTCTGAATGGCTAGTCCTTCAGTCTGCCATCTGGCTCCAAGCGCATGGGAGAAGTTTGTTGTCACCACCTGTGGAAGTCTTTGCCACTCGATGAACTATATTTTGGCCAGGATATCTTGATCAACATATGATTGTTCTGCTCTTCTCTACTTAATGGATTGACTCTAGGCTTGAACCAATTGATTTAGCAAACTTGCCCAAGTGGTGCGCTGAGTGAATGCTTGCTCTACTTTGGGAGCATTGCTTCAAAAAGAAGTATCTTAAACCCTTGGGGCAGGATATGGGCCACTTAGTGATCTGATTTCTTCCTATTCAAGGCTATAGTGCATGTTCTAAATCCTTCACAGGACAGAATGTGATAAAGGATGCAAATTTCAGCCTCCTAAGGGTTTTTTGGGGGTGGGAGGCTTGGGTTAGGTTTTGTTTTTTTAAAGGGGCTTTGTTACTGTGAATACAGTGGACCCCCCACATGCACAGAACTCCCATGAAAGTGGAAAACCCGCAAAGGTATTTTTTTAACCAGAGAGATCACCTCTCTGGGTCCTCCAGGGCAATTCTCTGGTCAACATCTGATAGAAGTTGACCATATAATTGCACTGGAGGACCTACAAATGTCTAGAGAAGTGCTCTCTCTAGGAATATAGATCCTCCAGCATGACTTCGGGTAGATGTTGACCACAGAGTTCCATTGGAGGACCTCGATATTTCTAGAGTCAAATCCATGAATAATCAAATCTGCACAAGTCAAAGCCACAGATGTGGAAGGCCAACTGTATTACCTTGAAAATGCCCGAAGGCAGTGGCTGCCGCAATTCAAAAGGAATTACTAAATGAAATTTCCAGTATTTCAGAGTTCTGCTATGTCATTGGCTCTTAATTCTGTGCACAAATTGGTTTTATATTTCTAAGGGGCAAACCTTAGGGTCATTTTTCAGGACAAGAGAACAGAATGTGGGTTGCCTGACCAAGGTTAAAAAAACTACATAGAAAGATTCACGACTCTGATCACATTAAATATACGTAATAAGCCCTAATGACATACTTGACAATTCAGGACACTTGTGTTGGTGTGTGTGTGTGTGAGGGAGAGGGAAGATGGGGAGGAAGTTGTGATTTAATATAAAAGAATATTAAGATAGCTAATAGAAGTGTGTCTCTTAGTCATTAGATATATAGTTTAGCTTATGTAATGTTAGTTATCCTGCATGAGTCAGTCCTATCACTGGGTTTATGGAGTATTCACCGTTGCAGAAGGAGTCTGATGCATTTTTACAGAACTGCGGCTATGAATTGTTAAATATCCCAACTGGAAGCTTGAATTTTGAATGTGATGAACAGTTTTGGTTTGCAACATGTATCCTCATACACATATTTCTTTAAAATATCGCAAAAGCAAATCTTGGTTTTGCCACTTTACTATTTTACTCACTGCACCATAATGGGATTTGTGCTTCCACAGATGATGGTATCCATGTGGGACAGTGGTAGTGGTCCTG
This sequence comes from Sceloporus undulatus, assembly GCF_019175285.1. Taxonomy (NCBI): domain Eukaryota; kingdom Metazoa; phylum Chordata; class Lepidosauria; order Squamata; family Phrynosomatidae; genus Sceloporus; species Sceloporus undulatus. Next base: position 5,800,302 of record NC_056528.1, on the reverse strand, counting down.
GAACTGAGTCCCATCAGATAACAAGGACCTACTGAACTTCTTTTGCTATTGATTCTTTCCTTTCCTAAGCATTGCACAAACCCTTTTTAGATCGCAACACTGTGGGTAGCATTCTTTGCGTCATTGGAACTGTATACATAAACTAATGGGTATTGATAGTGAATTTTATGAATGCTGTCTAGCCAAAGTTAGGCATTTTGCTATCCTGTTCCATTCATTAAGAGAAATAGGTAAACATGTGTTTTGTGATTTTGCAGTGTAATCTTGGATTGAACTCCCCAATGCATGGCTTGGGAACTTTTAGCCCTCCAGATGTTTTCTCTACAAACCCATTATCCTTTACCATCAACCTTCTTGGCACTGGCTTCTGGGAGTTGTAGTCCAAAACATCTGGATGGACCAATATTCCCCAATCTTGCCCTATTTCTACCCCTTAAAATTATCTTCTGTTGACAAGACGGAGGGAACCATCTGCCAGAAACCTTGAAAAGTCGCTGCCGGTTGGAGTAGACTAGGTATAGTTAAATACGGTAGAAGATAGATCAATGGTAAACTATCAGTAGATCAGAACAGCAGGGCCTTATCTAATAGCAGCAACAGTAGAATTTCCCCTGATGAAATACAGAAAGTTTGGAGAAACCAAAAGTAGACTTTTGTACGGAAGGAGCATGGTTTCAGCTCAGTTCTGCTATTGAAAACAGAATCAGGATGTGCTTAAAAACATCTTGTTCCAAGTTAGAGCTTTTCTGCCTGGCTCTGCTTCATGGATCTTGAAGTTCTAATAAAAACAAAGAATGATCTGACTCAATTAAACTTTGCCCACTTTTAAAGTAACCCTGAAATTGGGTTAGGAAGACCAGTAGCATGAATTAAAATAAAATTTACATATATTCATATGTTTAACTCCATGCTGAAAGTAAATCTATCTAAAACTGTTTGATTTGGAGTAAGATAATGCCCTATTTTTTTTATTTTTAAATGTTTAATGTAGCTACTATATGCAGAACATAGCCCTATGAAGACAAAACTAACTTTAGCAATATAGATTTTTTTGTGTCGTGATCAGTTAAGTTGAGGATTTCTTTTAAAAAATACATTTAGAAATGTATTTCCAAGAACACTTAAATAACGGAGAAACTAAGCTGTATCTCTTCTCTTTCAGGAGGACGCGCTCCTTGCATGGACCATGCCCAGTGACCACATTTGGACCAAAAGCCTGCATGCTGCAGAACCCCAAAACTATCATGTAAGTAGGAAAGGCTCCAGTCCTATTGATCAGATTGTCTGCTGTTAAGCAATTGAAGCTTAATTCTTCATTCCCATACATACATAACACAAGCTTTTCAGTCTGTTTGGTTGAACTCATTCATTATTTCTTCCTGGCTGTTTATGGAAATTCTCTGAAATGGGATGAACCTGTGTGTTTATTCTTTTGAACTGTTTCTTAATTGTTTTGGAGTCATAAAAACTTCTTATCACAGGAACTTACAGTAAGCTCTTTGGTTTATAGATTCTTTACTGCTTTATCAACAATACATAGTAGGGCTTACCTCTATTTCACTATGCAGGGTATATTGCCATAAATGGATGGTTTGCTTACCATCAGGTTCTGAGTCAATGGAAGACAGCTTGTAGCATTAGAGGGTGCTCTATGGGTAATGTTTGAAAATGATGCTCCAGTGTGGGCTTCTCTTTGAATCCAAGGAAGGTAGTATGATCTTTAAATATAGGCTGTTTATCTCCCAAATGGTTTCAGAAGACATGTGTCTGGGGTCATTTAAAATTCAATTTTGTGTGTATGTGCACATCCCGTATTTGCTGTGTGACTTTTATAGCAGCCTATTATGTAAACATTAACCTAAATTACGAAAAAATATTCCTGTCTCAGCCCTTAGTCACACAATCATAGAGTTGGAAGAGACCTCAAGGGCCATCCAGTCCAACCCCTTGCCATGCCTTAGGGATCTGGGGATGTTTAGCCTGGTGAAGAGAAGGTTAAGAGGTGATATGATAGCCCTGTTTAAATATTTGAAGGGATGTCATATTGAGGAGGGAGCAAGCTTTTTTCCTGCTGCTCCAGAGACTAGAATGTGGAACAATGGATGCAAGCTACAGGAAAAGAGATTCCACCTCAACATTAGGAGGAACTTCCTGACAGTAAGGACTGTTGGACAGTGGAGCACACTCCCTCAGAGATTGTGGTGGAGTGTCCTTCCTTAGAGGACTCTAAACAGAGACTGGATGGCCATCTGTCAGGTATGCTTTAATTGAGAGTTCCTGCATGGCAGGGGGTTGGACTGGATGGCTCTTGTAGTCTCTTCCAACTCTAGGATTCTATGCAGGAATTCACTGTCAAAGCATCCCTGACAGATGGCCATCCAACCTCTATTTAAAAACCTCCAAAGAAGGCGATTCCATCACTCTCCGAGGGAATGGGTTCCACTGTCAAACAGCTCCTACTGTCAGGATGTTCTTCCTGGAATTGCTTTTCCTGTAGTTTGAATCCATTGCTCTGGGTCCTATTATCTGGAGCAGCAGAAAAATTTGGGTCTCCCCAGATTTTGCTGGACTGCAACGCTCATCCTTAGCTGTGCCACTGGAAATGGTGGCAGCTGTAATTTAGTGGTATCATGGGACAGATAGCTAGGATGGAAAAGGTACTCTCGACTATGAGGGACAGGATCCAGATGCTACCTCCCTGAAGTTGCTTCCACATCTCACTTGATTATAGCACCCCTACCAGGCCAGGATAAGTAAAAGTGCTCCATTTAATGGTTCAAGTGTATAGGTTTAAAAGAAAACTAGTCACCCTGACATCAATTCTGGGGAACATTTTAGAACAGATTATATAGGAGTCTTCCTTGCTTTTCCTGGAGTTTTGCCTGAATAGAAACCTTATACTTTCTCTTGGACTGGACAAGAGAAAGCTTGCCACTTGTCAGTATTCAGAATGACAAATGGGAACTTGCCAGCACATTACTTAAATAAAACTGTTCTAATTAAACAAATTATTTTTTAAATAAATATTGTACATAATCCATTGAGAAAGATTAAAAATTAATGAATGCAATATATATCGTGGAAGAGATGTGTCAGATCAGAAAACAACATCATTCCATAAGTCCAAATGTTGAGATGGAGGCAGTTCTTATTATTGCCATTAAATACGGACAAAATTAATAAAAGTAATTTTAAAATTCCTATGTTGAGGATGCGCTTTGAGGTACCTTCTTCCGTTCTGTGTCTATGGCTGGTACTCCGACTTCTAATGGAAATACTGGGGCAGAACCTCTGATATAAAGTTTGCCCTCCAATGTAGTGGATTGACAGCTAGTGCTTTAAAGTTTTGTTATATGGCATAATATTTTTTCCAACATTATTTTGTTAGTTTCCATTGTGGTAGCAAATAATTCACATTAAAATATAGACCTTTGTATTAAATTGAATTGGTGATTTGTTTATCACTGTTTTTATTTTCACGTTTGACGTTGGAACAGCAATGTTTCAATTTTCCCTTACTTTGGTGTTTGCTCTAAGAGCAGGGGTTAAAATAAGCTAAGGACCCTGTCATGGGCTGTGTACAGTAGAGATCATTGTTGGCAGCTGCTAAGTCAATATGTAACAGCAGGATATGTTTTTTGTACACAGATGAAGCGTTTTGAAGGTTAACATATTGTTTGTTGTTCATTTGTATCCCACATTTCCAGTAAGACGTTTAAGGCACATGTGGTCCTTTCCCTGATTCTCATTTTCACAACAGACATGTGGGCAGTTCAGCAGTGGAATCACTTGCCTCCTTTCTCTTTGGGGTCTCCTTCTCTGGATGGACATCTTCAAAAAGAGGATGGAGAGCTACCTACTACTGGGGATACTTTAGCTGGAGATCCTGCGCTGAGCAGGAGGTTGGAGTTGATGGCCCATGAGGCCCCTTCCATCTCTATGATTCTGTGAAGAAATTAAATTCTATGAAGGTCTGGTATTAATACTCATATCTGAAATATTATTTTTTGGCTCCATTGGCTTAAAGAAGATGAAAGCCCTCCTCCTCCTGCTGAAAGGAGGAACGTAGCAGAATTAAATTAAGCAATTCGGTCAATGCCACCTTTGACCATGCATGCCAAGATACATTGCAGAGGCTTGTGAAACAATGTATTGATGGAGTGAAGCAACCTGTGCTCCTAAATCTATGAGAGTTGAAGTCTCCTCCCCACCATCGCCTCCTTTTTGGGTGTAGCACCTTTGAGACTAACTGAAATAAAGAAGTTGGCAGCATGGACTTTCGTAGGCTTCGGTCTACTTCCTTAACTTTCCCAAACAAAAGGGGATGTGATTGTGGGTCACTTCCCTTCTGCCAGTTCCCTTTCAGTGTCGTTGAGGCAGAGATTCCAAAAGAAGCAGTTAACTCTTCCTTTCTAAGCTTGTTAACCTCCTATTCAGTCCCTCCACCACCAACACACTACTAGGCAGGTGGCACCTGTCCGGTTAGTGGGTGACCACACAGTTTGTCTATGCTCTGTATGCCTGCAGCCCGGTGTGTGGATTTGTAGATAATGATATAACATTTTTGCTTTGCGAGGGTGCAAGAACATCTCTCTGGCACAAGCACTACTGCTCACCTGAAGCACCTGGGAAGTGGGCAGAAGAAGAGGTTGCCCTATCAAGACATGGGTTCGACAGTAGGACATTGCTTTCAGGGCTGCTTTAAGCTATGACCCAAAGAGCAGGAAGTCAGTGGCTTCTCCTCCCAAGTCCTGTTTGTTCACTTCTTGCACAGGAAAGCTTGTGAATCACCCATTTCACTGCTCCAGGTGAAGAGCCATCCTTCCCACAGCCTGGGAACCTATGGGTTAAGGGATGATTGCTGCTATTCAACTTTGGACTGACATCATGCCTTTTTATCATCAGGTTTTGGCAGCTGAGCCACGGCCGCTGCTGCTCCTCCCTCTGGGTTGAGCCGGGATTGTACAATATAATGACAACATGTTGAGCTGAGTCCATCCCAGAGGCTTTTCAGGAGACACTGAGAGCTCCTTCATTGCCCAGATAGACAGCAAACAATACCCGGCATCCAAAAAACCCAGCGAGTTTGGCACGTCCTTCGACTCTCGGACAGAAAAACAGCTTTTAAATTTCCTAGAAGAGTTAAACTCTTCTATGAAAACTGAAAATACAGTGCGTGGAACATCCAAACATTATTTTCCTGCATCGTAAGAGAAGGCTGCATGTTCAATGAACTGAAAAGTGCTTGATTCGCTCTCTCCTTGAAGAGGAATTTTACAAAATCCACGATTAAACTTTGGATGGCTGCGGTTGGTTACATGACGGCAGACCAAGATGCCTGGCATTGATTAAAGGTCTTTTAAAGCTGCTATTATGGAGAACGGCCCAGAAGAACAATAGTAATATTTAACAAATAGGCTGTGGATGTTCCTCCCTTTTCTGATCTGGTTGTTTCTGGACCATTTTGTTTGGAAATATTAGGGACTTCTTTTAAACAGCGGCCGTGTCATGGCAGTGCTTGTTGATAACAGATCGAAACAGGGGCTATCTGACATGCAGCTGCAATGTTTTGCCTAAGGTAGCGACTGAAAAATATTGTTTTGAGGCCATTTCTGGTTTTGGTTCACTGTGTGTCTGACTCCGCGGAGAAAGCAATGAAGATACTTCAGCATATTAGTGACCGTTCATTCAGCAACGCTGTTTGGAAGTGGTGAGTGGTCCGAAAGGAAACAAATAGAGCTGATCTGTCTCATATACTGTACTGGAAGTGAATTTGTGGTTATCTTAGGTGTGGTTTGGGATTTCTTAAAGGAATATGATGTTATGGAATAATCTGTGAGTCTAATAATAGCTTAGACTGGGCTGGTTATGTTAAAATTCCTAATAATTTCCTGGTTCCAGGTATGAAGAAGAGAGCTGTTTTCCACCAGAAATCTACTTTATGACAACAATGCAAGCTCCTACAGGCACTTTAAAATGCGACTCAGTCTTCCTTCCTTCCTTTCTTTCCTCTCTCTTTCTTTCTGCAATTAAAAGGATGCCAGCCACAGACTCAAGGGCAGTTAACTACAAAGATAGAGCCATGACCGCAGTAGCATTCCAGGGGTGCTGCCCCAGAATCAATGCAATGTGTGGAAGGCAAGGAGTGCTCTCTTTGGGGTGTTCCATTGACAGCAGGGTGTCATAGCTTTAAACAGCTGCTTGGAAGCATGTGTGCCACTGCTATCCAGCACCTATGACCATTATGCAGTTTGAGCAAGTTGCATGCTCTCAGCCTCAGGGGAAGGCAATGGCAAACCTCCTCTGAACAAATCTTACTGAGAAAAACCCTTATAGTTGCCATAAGCTGGAAATGATTTGATGCCACACAACAACAACAACTATAGCAACTATATAGTTGCATCCTCCACTGTAGATCTGGAAATGAGGAGTGTACTAATATCTTCCAAGTTCTCTTCCAGATTTATAGTTCCATGAACTGGAGGAAGGTACAACTTGCCTTTTCTCTTATACTCCCATCCCCATAAACAATTATCCTGTTTCTAGCTCATAAAGATCTTGATGCCTCTATGAAGATACAAGGAGCAAAGAATTTCAAGATCATAGAACTGGAGGGGGTCAAACTCAGAACAGAAAACATTGCCAATGCCCAGTTTCTTAAAGAGCTACTGAACTCAAATGCTATCCTATCTAGCTATTCCTTAAATGCTATTCCTTAGGAACCCTTGCATTTCTCATAAGCCTCCAAGGTCTCTGTGACAACATGACCCACATGGGCTAACAGTTTTCCTAGAAGACGACTTGCTCTCTTTTTCTCCTGATGATCTTCTTGTGTAACGTACATCTAGAATAGAACTGGATAGAGCCAGCACCTTGCATTAAGTTAGAGGGCAGCCAGGGGCTACAGAGCAGTAGGGATTGTGCTGGAATGAGCAAGGGATTTTCCTAGGACGTGAAGGGCCCCCACCCAGGCTGGTTTCCTAGGTAATAATCCATTGGATCACAGCCTTCACGTTGGCATTAGAGTAGACATAGCCCTGATGTTTCTGATTATGTTTGTTTTTGTGTGTGTCGAAAGAGGAACCTATAATAGGTTTCAGCGCTTGGAACTTCCCACATTGCAGCAAAAAGGAGCATGGCATGGAGGAGGGGAGAAAATCAAAACTCTTGGAGTCATAATTATGTAATATTTTGGATTTTTCGGTGCTGTT
>NC_056528.1:5787168-5793081 GCF_019175285.1 Sceloporus undulatus | reverse complement strand
GTGTTTTTGGCTCTTGAGCAGATTGAAGTTTAGAAAACCCCTTTCTGGAATAGGCCACTTTGCATCACAGATAGGCTATGATATGTTTAAATTCTTTCCTGGAACAGAGGGGAAAGCCTTGTTCTTCCTTGTCTTACTAGCATGGTTCTTGCCTAACCGCTCAGTTCGTTTTCATCCACCACTGCAGCGGCATCAGAAGAAATGATCAGAGCTACTTTTTGTCTCTTGTCTGGTATTTTGACTTTGGTCTGGTTTTTAAGCATATTCCTCAGAATTGGTTGACTCTTGGCCGTGTTTATGACTTCTCTTTCAAGTAGTGATTTGGCTTTCTTAGAACTCTTGGTTCAGTGTAGACCATCCTCAGTTACATCTTCCTTTCACTGTTTCTCTATGGCTTCCTCCACTTCCTTCAAATGATGTGCCTCTTCTGGTACCAAAATACTGGAAAGAGGTGAGCATACCTGTTGCCCTTTTTGTCTTGGTGAGGGCCATGATGTAGGAGGTTGTACTCACTGTAAGACTTTCATGCCTTAGCCCAGCAAATATCAAGCAACAGAGAATAATAGTTTCCTGTTACATCAATGACTGGTTTCTAGTTGCTCATTCTCAGGACAAGCTACTTACTCACTTGGAGCTCATTGTCAACCTAGAGATGTCTCACCTGGAACTGACCCAGGCTTTGCAATTTATCTGTCTCATCCTGAACTCTCACGTTTCAACTGCCTCTCTGCCAGGCAACTAGTACAATGCTTTGCTCCAGGCCAAGCTGTGATGTTGAGGCAGCCGCAGGGCATGTGCCAAGATCATTCAAGCACTGCTCAGATTAATGGCTTTGACGGCATCTGCCACTCATTCTCAGCTCAGGATGCAGGTTCCTGTTCTCCTTTGATTCTCTGACCAATTCTCCTTGTCTCACCAAACTGAAAAGTATTCACCAATCATTAGCATAGTTCAGACCAGTATGCCCTTCCTTTCACCCCAACCAGAAATGGCAGTCTACCTGGATGTCTCCTTGGAAGGGTGGGAGGTTCACATGGATCTCTTCTCAGTAAAGAGACATTGGACATCTGAAGAAAGTATTCTCCACTTCGAGATGTTGGCTATGGAGAAAGCATCTTGGGTCTTGGCAGTACTTTTGAGAGACAAAGTGGTTCAGGTAGTTGCTGACAACAGCACAGTCATGTACTACCTGAAAAAACAAGGCGGGATGAAGTCCAGGGCCCTTTTTCATCTAATGCTCAGACTATGGAACTGGAGCATCTCCTCAATCCATCTTCCATAGGAAGAGAACATGTTGGCAGATGCTCTGAGCAAAACCTTGTGTTTGTGCCACGAATGGATGAACCATCTCAACATTTTACAGCAGATTTTCTGACACTGGTGGGGTGGAGGCACTGGAGTTGGACGAAACTCTTGAAAACAGCCAGTGCTGGACGTTCTCCTCCAAGATTCGTTGAGGGAAGTCACACAACAATGCATTCCTGTTTTACTGGGGAGATTCCACCATGTACGCTTTTCATTCATTTCCCCTATTCACCAGTGTGATATTAAAGATCCAAAGAGATGATGCAAGATGCACCGTCATTACATTGTGATGATGCAGACAGTCGTGATTTGCTCCATTTCTCCATCTGTCTCAAGGCAACCATCTCAAGCTTCCATACCAGTCAGTTCTCCTCAATGTCAGTCAGCAATCCACAATGGGCAGCAGGTGAGGCACTCAGACTTGGACTCTCTCAAGCTGACTGCCTGGAAGATGCTCCAGTGACATCCTTCCCAAATTCTGTCCAACAGGTCGCTGTAGTGCATAGACCTTCTACTTGGTGATCTTGTGCTTATAAATGGAAGAAACTTCTGTCTTTGTTGCCTGAAGGAATTTCTCCAATTCAAGCTCAAATTCAGCATATCCTCAAATTCCTGCTCTCTCTCTCTCTCTCTCTCTCTCTCTCTCTCTCTCTCTCTTGCTCTCATTGATTGATGCCTCTCCATTTTATCTGTCAGGCTGCTCCTTTGGCAAATTTCTAGACCATCAGAAAGCTTTTCTGTTTCCAGAACCCTTTGGTGATGAAGTTCTTCAAGGGTTAAAAGAATCTTCATCCTACAGTTTCAGGGCCAATACCTCAATGGAGTCTGGAGCTGGTGTTATTGCAGCTTTCAGGAAACTTTTCAAACCCGTTGCTTCCTGTGACCCACATCTATTCACTTGAAAGACTGCCTTTTGGGTAGCAATTACACCTGCCAGAAGAGCAGGAAAGCTGTGGGCCTTCAGGGTGGACCAGCCCTATTTACATTTCCATTGAGTCAAAGTCATCCTGGATATCATCCTGAATATTTCCTTCCTACTTAAGGTGGTGTCATCATTTCACTTCAATATTGTTTTGCTGGCACCAATGCAAAAACATACTATGGACTTTGAATGGACCCTCCATTGCTTGGATGCCAGACGGGCTCTAGCCTTTCTATGTTGGCAGGACTGTAGGGTCTCGGAGACTCCTCCAAGAAGCTTGGACTTCCCATTTCAAAGCAGCGCTTTTCAAAGTGGGTGGTTTCAATTCTTCCAACTCTATGATTCTATTTGACTTTCTCTAAGAAGCCTTCCACCATTCATCTTGCTTACAAACTGACCAGAAAAGACCCTCCAGATCAAGTCTGTATCCATACAAGGGCCATGGCCTCATCATATGCCTTCTTCTGTGGTGTACATTGGAAGGATGTGTGCAGAGCAGCAACTATATGGCTACAGCTTATGACTTTCCATCCTCATTTTAGATTAGATGCCACAACAGAGGCTGATACGGCTTTGGGGAGTGTTGTTTTGTTTACCTGCTTATCACAATTCTGGTGGGATGTGTGCTTTCTTCATTGCAGAATGATACTCCCTCCCCCTATGGTTATTAACTGGTTAGTCTTCCATTTGTGTGAATCACGGAGACCATGAAGAAGGAGGACAGGTTGCATACCTGTAACTGAAGTTCTTCAGGTGGTCATTGTGAACTCACACAACACCACCCATCCTCTCCTTGCCATGTTCTTAATTCCTTGGATGCTGCTGTTGCAGCATCCATGGAACTGAGGGGTTAAGCAGGATCCGCACTAGTAAGGCGCCCAGACAGTGGGATGGAGATTAGCACCAAAAAGCTTATCTAAGGCCTGTTACAGACTGCCAAAATAAAGCTGCTTCGGGTCTCTTTGGAGGTGTGCTGTTTAAATGATGCATGCATCCTAAGAATCTGGAAGCTGCACCAAAGCTGCACTCCAGTGCTTAGGAATGGAGTGTGGCTTTGGTGCGACCTCCGGACTCTTAGGACCCATGCATCATTTAAATAGCATACCTCCAAAGAGACCCGAAGCAGCTTATTTTGGCAGTCTGTAACAGGCCCAAGAGTCCTAGGAGGTTCCAAACAATGCACTGCACAGGCATGGATGTGTGTGGGTTCACAGATGACCACTCAAATGCAACGTGTCATATTTCTGAACAATTCTTATGTCGGGTCAGTTCTATATTGACAAAAGCATGTATGTGAAAAATAACGTACAAAATCCACAAAATAGTGATACTTTTACTGGGATAACCAAAATGCACAAAATACATGATGCAAGTTTTCAAAGCTCCACTGGCTTCTTCATCAAGCAGAGGTGTTAAAAGTCAAAATGATGATATTGGAGTCACAAGCCTACATTTTTTCAAGATGTTGCTATAGATTTTAAAAGCTTTGCCTGATGAAGAAGCCAATGGAGCACCGAGAGCTTGCTTTGTGTATTTATTTATTTGCATTTTTGTTGTCCCAATCACTGTTTTGTGGATTTCGGATGTTGTTATACTTTACTGTATGGTCAACACGGCACTAACCCTGGATACATTTTCTAAGTGTGTGTGTTTTTATAGATGATGTGTGTGTTTATAGTGATATGTTAAATATATGCACTCTGACACCTGCAGCTTTGACATACTCAAACAAAAACTTGCTTATTTCTGCCGAGTGAATCAAAAATTGCCCATGACTCCCTCCTGAGAAAATCTACCAGGAAAGGTCTGTTCTGTCCTATGAAAATTAACCTTACAGCTTGAAAAACCCTGGGTTTGTGTTTGCAGGCACATTCAGGACCCAGGAAGCCAGCGGTTGACATGGAACAAACCTCCGAAGAGCGTCCTTGTAATAAAAAAAATCAGGGATGCAAGTCTCCTGCAGCCCTTTAAAGAACTCTGCATCTATCTCACAGAGGTAAGCTGGAAGGCCTCAGTCTTGAGAAAGCAAAGCCAGGGCTTTCTAAATCATAGAATCATAGAATTGTAGAGTTGGAAGAGACCCCAAGGGCCATCCAGTCCAACCCCATTCTGCCATGCAGGAACTCTCAATCAAAGTATCCCTGACAGATGGCCACCCAGCCTCTGTTTAAGGACCTCCACACTTTGAGGGAGTGTGTTCCACTATTGAACAGCCCTTACTGTCAGGAAGGTCCTCCTAATGTTGAGCTGGAATCTCTTTTCCTGGAGTTTGCATCCATTGTTCTGGGTCTTAGTCTCTGGAGCAGCAGAAAACAAGCTTGCTCCCTCAATATGACATCTCTTCAAGTATTTAAACAGGGCTATCATATCACCTCTTAACCTTCTCTTCTCCAGGCTAAACATCCCCAGCTCCCTAAGTCGTTCCTCATAGGACATGGTTTCCAGACCCTTCACCATTTTAGTCGCCCTCCTTTGGACACATGGCTCCAGTTTCTCCACATCTTTTCTGAAATGTGGTGCCCAGAACTGGACACAATATTTCAAGTGGGGCCTGACCAAAGCAAAATACAGTGGCACTATTACTTGTCTTGATCTAGACACTATACTTTTATTGATGCTGCCCAAAATTGCATTGACCTTTTTAGCTGCCACGTCACACTGTTGACTGATGTTCAACTTGTGGTCTACTTGGACTTCCAGATCCCTTTCACATGTAGTTTCATTCAGCCAGGTGTCCCCCATAATCCTATATCTGTGCATTTCATTTTTTCCGCCCTAAATGCAGTACCTTACATTTCTCCCTGTTGAATTTCATTTTGTTAGCTTTGGCACAGCTTTCTAGTCTATTCAGGTCATTTTGAATTTTAATCCTGTCCTCTGGAGTATTAGCTGTTCCTCCTAATTTGGTGTCATCTGCAAATTTGATAAGCATGCTCCCAATTCTGTCATCCAAGTCACTGATTCTGAAGAATCTTAGGGGAATTATATTGTTCCGAAAAGCTCCTACAGTTGCAAGAGTATATGCTTGCTAAAGTACATAAGGGGTGCGGAAGAAAACCCACCTTGTTTCCAATATTTAATGCAAATCTGTTTTCTATATAAGAGGATGTAGCTCTGACATAGCATGAACTGTTAGCTTCATTTCTTGTTTTGGAGGGCATAGTACTATCAAAATACTGCATTTTTTACATTGCTGTTCTCTCACTCGCCCTGCAGATAGGATATTTTTTTGGAGCTTTAAATTAGCCAGGCTGAAAATTGGTTGGACTGTGACCTCCTTTGTTAGGGATTGCCAATGAAACTCAGTTCCCTTTGCAATTCTTTTCATTCTTTGGGGGAAGCTTTCACTGGCTAGACTGGTATGACCACTCTTTCAGCTGTTCCAAATATTGTAGGGAAGTGAGGCAACTGCAGGCTTATTCTGTTTATTTTATTTAACTTGTTTATTTTGTTTACATCTGCCTTTCTCCCAGTATTGGCAATCTGAGTGGCTCACAACATTAAACATTAAAACAAAACACAACCAAAGATCAGTCATAATAATGAAAACAGCTGAAAAACTAAGGGCCCAAACAGACAGGCCAAAATAAAGCTGCTCGGATTCCCTGTGATTGGGTGGTATATAAATAAATCCTATTATTATTATTATTATTATTATTATTATTATTATTATTATTATTATTATT
>NC_056528.1:5722933-5787158 GCF_019175285.1 Sceloporus undulatus | reverse complement strand
TTGGAGGTATGCTGTTTATATGACACATGCATCTCAAGAGGCCAGAAGTTGCACTCCAGTGCTAAGGATTGTAGCACGGCTTTGGCGCGGTTTTTGGACTCTTAGGACACATGCATCATTTAAACAGCATACATCCAAAGTGACCCGAAGTAGCTTTATTTTGGCCTGTCTGTTCGGGGCCTAAGTTAACAATCGTAACATCCAGCAGACATCCTGCCTGAAGGATTTTTGCCACTCATTCTAGATCAGTCTCGTCCGACCTGCTGCTTTGCCGTTTGCTGTTGCTTTCTAGATATTTTAGGCTCCAGCTCTCATCAGCCCCTGCCAGTATAACCAATGGAAGGGATGATGAAACTGGAATCTAAAACGTCAAGAGTACAGAGGAGTAACTCTGTTCTAGCAAATACTGGGTAGGTGGGCCACTGGTTTGATTCAGTATATAGTAGCTGCCTAGGTTGCAGAAGGAGAAATAACACCTGTAGCCCAGTGATAAAATGTCCTAGGTCTCATCATCTTCCTGTCATTCCAGTTGAAACACTGCCTTTCCACCCAAATGCCTCTGCATGACTCTTAAGTTATCTCCCTCTCCCCCTGCCCCTCTCCTTTGTTTCACAACAGACTAGCCTTGTTCTTCAACAGATGGGACACTATCACTGCAGAAGTGTGGGTTCTCTGTGTAATTTGACAAGGGTATTCCATAGAATTTGAGGAACTGCTTGCAGCAAGTCATAAAACTCATGAAGAAAAAAAGCAGATTGCCTACCTAAACCCATACTTCTTTCAGTGGCCATCTGTGCCCTCACACAACCCACCTTCTTCATGCTGCCCCTTTACTCCAAGCCTACCATTTGGCAGACCTGGAACTGGGAATAGGTGGGAGCACACAGCTTATATCATGTAAACATAGCTCTAGCAGCTTTTGAGGATCTCCATGCAGGCACAGAATGTGTGTGTTCAAATATGTGTGAGTGTATAGATGACCTCTCGATAAGCCATAGTCAGGTAGAGACTCTACTCATCTTAGATGCTGGCTGACTCAATTGCCTTGTGAGACAGTAGAATGGCTACAGTGTTTTGGTGAGACTTGCATATGCTTTTCCTTAACATGGAAGAGCTGTGAAACGTTTTTACTGTTGAGGCAGATAAGGTTGGCTTGGGATTGCATGTTGCTTCCAGAAGGACATCCTTGGCTCTCCCTGCCTCCAATATAATGATATTTTTAAATGTTTTGCTGTCTTTCCCCCTTCAGGTGAACAACATGATTGTTTATGTAGAGAAAAAAGTGCTGGAAGACCCGGCCATCATGAATGATGATAGTTTTGGACCAGTGAAGAAAAAATTTTGCTCTTTCAGTGAAGGTAATTCTCACTTTTATGTCTACATCCCTCTTTTAAGAGAGAACCCCATCAGGGCAGAGCGAAATGGGACCCTTTGCTGTGCCTTGGAAGGACATCCACCCCTTTAATTCCAGATCAGTGAATACAGACTCTTGTTGCTGAGTTTAGGGGTATAGGAATTTCGCACACATTTGAATGTCCTTTTCCTTTGTAAATGTTATATTCTGACTTAATCACAAGAGAAGAGGAATGACTAGAATTGGAAGAGATAGTGTTAATAGGACATGGTCACAACGGTGGAAAGCCTTTGCAGTACTGTTTGTATCACTCTGTTTCAGCCCATTAAATTGATAGGATTGCAATTAAAAGGTAACAAATGGTTTTTTCCTTCCTTAGACTATGATGATATCTCAAACCAGATAGACTTTATCATCTGCTTGGGAGGAGATGGGACCTTACTGTATGCTTCTTCACTTTTCCCGGTGAGTTTATAATCAGCACTGTTTCTTTGTCTACAATCTTCTTATTGTTAAGCGTACTTTGGAACACTCCTGATACCTGTGTGTGCTTCCATATTGCTACAACACAAAGAGTGGTTAGCTGCTGGCCCTGGATCCAAATCCAGCCTTCCTACAGTCTCAGTCAGGTCCTCTGAACTTCACCAGACCACTATGTCCCCTTAACATCTGTTTGTCCTTTTAGCAAGTAGGAATGGAGAGTGGAATGAAATCAGTATTAACACTTTCTGTAAAGTCAGGAAAATGGAAATTCGTCAATGGCAATAACCAAAATTATAATTAAGTTAATTAAGATAATTAATTTTGAGGACAGTCTGCAATTGGAGTGGAGAAGTGTCATAAGATATAAGTGTAACGTTAGTTGTGGGAGCTCTCAGGAAGTGTAACAATTACGTCGCTGTTTTTATGGAAGCTTAGTACCTTGATGGGATTCTGGTCTATCTTTGGTTTAGTTGCAAGGTTGCTTGAATTGGTATTGGTTACTCAGCTTGTACATTTTAGCACAGAATTGCTCTGTGTAATGTGCCTGGGCCATAATGCCAAGGTTAAGTTATTAAAATGGGTCCAATTTCTGAATATTGTTCTCTTCTTTCCAATAGGGGAGTGTGCCTCCAGTTATGGCTTTCCATTTGGGGTCCCTTGGATTTCTTACCCCCTTCAATTTTGAGAATTTTCAGTCCCAAGTCACTCAGGTTATAGAAGGTAAGCATTGTGTTAGTTGTTGTGTTCTTAGTTGTAGTTGGTGTTGGCTCTCACAAGCTTTTGCAGAAGTAACAGAACACAATCCACAGATAGGCAATACCCTTATTAAGACCAACAGCAATCCCACAGTAATATGAAAGCTTCTGTGGCCTCCAGGACTCTCCATCAGGTGAGGCAGTTAAAAAAAAATGCAGGGAGAAACATGGAAACATGGAAGCAACAAGCATAGCAATTAACTTATGACTGCATATCCCATCATTCAGTGGTGGTACCATATAATGTTGTAAGCAAGCAAAGCCAGTTTCCATTAACTATGGTGACCAAACCAGAATCTATTAACCATGGCAGGCAAGTTCAACGACGCAGTTCCTGACACATCATTTTATTGTGTCAAATGTATTTTTATTATACGTAAGCCACAGTGGTAAATAGTGTCCACTAAACTTGGAATTTGACCCAGTGGAGGCAGCTGCTATATTTCTGATTCCCTATTTCTCCCTCAAACCTACTCTTCTAGGCAATGCAGCACTTGTTCTCCGAAGCAGGCTTAAAGTGAAAGTTGTCAAGGAGCACAGGGAGACGAAAACAGTGATTCAGAACAGGATTGAAGAAAATGGAGTGATGCCTCCAAATCTGGAGAAAGAAATGTTCAAGCATGCTATTCAATATCAGGTAGGTGTGTGTTCAGATGCATTTGCTTTTCTTCCTCTTTTTGGACAAGAATGCATAATAGAATGATTTGTATGGAATAAGGGAAGGGAAGAGTTGCTTCTTTGTTCCACTCCTGAAATTACACTTATTCTGAATTGTTCTTATTACAGTTGTCCCTCCACATTTGCGTCTTTGACTTTTGTGGATTTGATCATTTGTGGTTTTGATTTATATGTTCTCTCTAGGAATCTCTAAGTTTCAGTTCTGCTGGAAGTTGACCACAGAGGTGTGCTAGAAAACCTAGACGCTCCTAAAGAAAACACTTCTCTAGGCATTTGTAGTTCCTCCAGCATCATTCTATGATCAGCTTCTGGCAGCTGTTGACCATAGAGTACCTAGACATTTCTAGAGAGGTGTTCTCTTATGGAAATAGAATAGTGCTTTTTATTTGTATTGTTTCCACATTTATGGGGGTCCTTCACCCCTAACCCCAGCAAATGTTCCGGGACAGCTGTATTTAGCTGGTATGTATTAGTGTTGAGACTCAAACTATATAAGGAGGGATCGTCCAAGTGTGGATCACGGGCTCTTGGTGCCCCAAAACATGGCCCCTAAAGCCTCTTAAAGCTTATAGTCTAAATACCCTAAAGGCACCAGACCCATCTGATCTTGGAAGCCAAGCAGGCTCAGACGTGGTTAGTACTTGAATGGGAGACCACCAAGGAATATCAGATGCTGTTGGCTATATTTCAGAGGAAGAAAGTGGCAATACCATCTCTGAGTATTCCTTGCCTAAACAAACTATTCATGGGTCGCCATAAGTCGACAGGTGACTTGAAAGTGTGCGTGCGCACAGACACACTGAGGGCTTTGGGGTGCTGGTACAGCCTAGCAGAGTTTACAGGATGAAAATGGCCCTCTGTATTTTGTGCACTTGCCCATTCCTGTATGAAAAAAGTGCGGCTGGTTTCTTCCCTATATTCTGCAGGTTGCTCACAAATGGTAAGATGTCTGATTATGTGAAGCAATACCTTTTAAAACAGAGCCATTCTGGCTACAGTTTTACATAAATGCATCCGATATTTAACTTAATTCTCTAATATATGACAGGTCCTGAATGAAGTTGTGGTGGACCGAGGTCCTTCATCCTACCTCTCGAATGTGGATGTCTTTCTAGATGGACATCTGATAACTACAGTGCAAGGAGACGGTAAGCCTATTCTCTCAGGTGCTCTCTGCTTTCTTAGTCAAGAGAGCTTGATACTTTCAGAAGAAAATTAAATTCCAGCTGGAAATGAGGCATGTAAACTGGAGAAAGGGAGTGGGCATTCATTTCTTTTTGAAACATTTGAATCTTCTCAGCTCAAAAACTGGTTCATTCATAAGGTAGACCTCTGTGCCTGATAACCCAACGAGCGAAGCTCAACTCACCAGCCATGCATTCTGGCCTGCTAGGAAATCTCTCCCTTCCCTCATTTTTTGAAGTTCAGACAGCAAAACCATGGAATTTATGCCCATCCAGTGGGTTGCAGATTGTTCAATCCTCTTGCAAGGGATTTCCCCCCTGCTGAGCCTAAAGCATAGAAAAAGCTGCAAATAAAAACAATGCTTCTTGTTTTGCTCAGGTGTCATTGTCTCCACTCCAACGGGTAGCACAGCATACGCAGCTGCAGCGGGTGCTTCCATGATCCACCCAAACGTTCCTGCGATTATGATCACCCCCATCTGCCCGCACTCGCTGTCCTTCCGGCCCATTGTTGTTCCTGCAGGAGTGGAACTGAAGGTGGGTGCTTCCTGAAAATTAGAGCCCTAAGATTTTCCGGGGAACACTTTCTCTCGGTCCCTCCACCATCACAGGCTCACTTGGTGAGGACACGAGAGGGACCCTTCTCGGTGGCTGCTCCTGCCCTCTGGAATGCCCTTCTACAAGAAGCAAGGCTGGCCCCTTCTTTGCTTGCCTTTTGTCGCCAGGCAAAAATGGCTCTGTTCAGGCAGGCTTTTAATGTCTAGTCATGGGGTGGGTTTTATATGGGATGGGTATTGTGATTTTGTTGTGGTTTTAATGTTTGTAATATTATATTGTTTTTAACTAATGTTACAATTGTTTTATGGCAATATATTTTTGGAATTGTTATTGTGAGTCACCTTGGGTCCCTTCAGGGAAAAAGGCAGGATAGAAATTAAATAATCAATCATTCAATCAATCAATCACTTGTAGTGCTACCCCACTCTTAAAGTAGAAGGAGGCACACATAAAGTTGTTTTGTACTGAGCATAAAGTTCTATTCCCCCCTCCTCTGGCACATCTTAAATGTTAATAATGTCCCCAAATGTGCAGATCCCAAAGTTAAAGTCACCACCAAGAAAGCCAGTTATACCGTACATTAATGATAAACTCATTTAGGTAATCCCAGTTGTACTTTGGCAATTTTGCTACATTGCTGTATATTCATTGCAAACTTGGCAGCAAGGGAGACACTTTAATGATGAAGAACACAACAGTAGTCCTTGTTGGATCAAACTAAAGGTCTCTCCGGTACACCAATGTCTTTCCCACAGCAACCAAGCTTAGGACTTTAGGAAGTCCACCAGCAGGACTCAAACCCAATAGCACAATTTTCCTCTAGTTTCTCAGGAAATGATCTTTGGAGGAACATTGCCTTTGATACTGGAGGATAATATGTGACCACTGTAACTACTACCCATCATTACTCTGCCTGTTAGAGATGAATTCCTGCTTAAGTGTTGAGATCTTGGAAGTCATGTGCTTTTTTCTCTCCTCAGATCATGCTTTCTCCTGATGCCAGAAACACAGCATGGGTTTCATTTGATGGACGGAAGAGACAGGAAATCTGCCATGGGGACAGGTGAGGCTTTCTTTTCCTCCTTGACATTCTGGAAAGGTTTCAACGCTCACTTCAGCTGAAAAATATATCTGAAAGAGCAGTATTTTTGTGTCATTTTTAAAAATACATAAATTTCCAACTTTTTCAACAGTCTTTCAGACTTTACTGGGATGAAGAAATGGAACCCAGATTTGATCAAATAGTTCAGGAGCAGTCTTTGTTCTTGGTAGCTAGGAAGGGCAGGGAATAGACGAAAGAATTCCCACCCGCTTGCATTGCCTCTTTGTCTTATTTATTTCTAGCTGTTACAAAGGTCTGGGCACATATCAGGATCAGGCCAGCTTCTGCAACAGTTATAAGACATTACTGTAACTCTCCATCTCTCTCTCTTGACACATCTGTGTTTCTCTTATCCAGTTGTCTGCATTCTGTCACACTTTTGCTCAGCGTTTCCCTGCTTGCGGAGGATGGTGCAAGGTGCCTTGAGGGTACCAGGTTGGGAAAGGGGTTGGTTGAGGAACTATAGAGATAGCAATTTGCAGCATCTCCTCCCCCCCTTCTGCAGGATAAAATAAACGAATTGGCAGAGTTTGATAGTTTTGAAACTGTGTGCTGTTGCTTCTATTGAGTGGGTTGTGATGCCTCCCTCCTTCCCTCTCTCCCTTATGCTCTGCATGTAGGTTCCTACAGCAAATTTGCCTTCTGCCCATCACCTCTATCTCCTTTTACTGGACACAGACACAGATCCACACTCGCAGAATGCTTTTTTTTTTTTTGCATGCAAAATCTGTGCTTTCCCTCCAGGTTTTGTCCTTTCCCATGTACCTTATTTCAGCAGTCCTCAATATACAATAGGTACCTTCTATTAGTTCCAGGTTTTGTATGCATTCATGCACTGACACTGAAAGTGCAGTGGTTTGTTGATGCTCTCCAGTCCTTGCAATGAGTCCATGGTGGTGGTGGTGGTGGTGGGATCATAGAGAGCTTTTTAATAACCACACTTCCTTGGCTTTCAAGGGCCAGCCTGTTTCCTGTGTTGGATCTATACTAACTGAAGGCAGTTCTTCTCTTTCCAACAGTATCAGCATCACTACCTCATGTTACCCTCTCCCATCGATCTGTTTCCAAGACCCTGTCAGTGACTGGTTTGAAAGCCTGGCTGAGTGTTTGCATTGGAACGTTCGGAAGAAGCAAAATCACTTTGCTGTGGATGAGGAAGAAGAGTTTTGAATGCTGGTGCTAGTGGGGCACATGGGATGAGATGACAAATAGCACTATCCCTTATGTATAAAATGTATTTTTAAGCCTAAATCGACTGGGATTAAACCAATATGTTGTGCTATATATGTATATATATGTATATACATATACATGCATATATATAATTTTTTTAAAGAAGACAGCAGTGTACCTCATATCAGTCTGTTCTGCTGATGACCAGATATCATGTTATTTTTCTGTCCGTCGGGAATGCTTGAGTTGAGAGTAACTAGAGATGCAGTTTGTCGATCAAAGAAATGTTTGTAAATGTGCAATGTGTTTTCTGGGGAAGAAAAGTTTTGCAGAAGCCTTATTAAAATGGTTGGCGTTCCTTTGGACTTGTTCCCAACGTTGGCTAATCCCAGGGTCTCTTACCAGCCACGATTTTGGTGAGCTAAGCAAATGGTTGTTAAAATGGCACTTGTAAAATGTGCAGCTCTGCGCACTTAGAACAGCATCCTGTTAGCCAAGTGAGAAGGATCAGTGAGACTGCTCCTTCTTGTTTGTTTGTTCTCTTTGTCCTCGGTTTACGAAAAAAGGGTCTTCGCAGCTGCTGATTTTTCATTCCTGTGTTTCTCTGTGTTTTTACACTGTTGTCACTGATATATGTCTGTACTAAGTTCATTAGACCTCTTTGATGATGGTTGAAACAAGCAGACCTCTCTTCCCACTCCTCTACCCTAACATCAGGAAGAATAATCCAGACAAGCTTTTGACGCTCTTCCTTGAATATGACAGTAGTTGGAAGCATTTGGCTTCTCGCTGTGCATTTGAAGGACATGAGTGCGCTTTTGAGATTTGAAAACGCAGGCCAGTGTTGCACAAAAATGTACTCTGGGTACATCTGTTGAAGAAATGCTGCAATGAGTAATGTCAGATGTGTGCTGCAGCACTCCTGAGCTTGCTGCTGTGCACATTCTTTGCACTGGAGATGTCCCCAGGGAATTATGGGGAATTAAAGTTTCACCTGAGCATGAGAAACCTGTGGAATTGTTTTTTAAAAAGATGCTGTACATATGTACAGCAGTTTCTTTTCCCATATGTAGCCATTTCATTGTAATGGTTGGCTCTTAAGACGTTTGGGAGCATCTTTTAAAGTGGCAATGTGGGATTCCGAGTAGATGACTTGCGGGCTCAAAAGCATCCCTTGCAGCTCTCTGAGGCCAAGCCCTGCAGAAATATTTGGTGAGTGAGAGCTTCCAGGCCCATTCCAGGTGAAACTTTGCTTCTGTATACTTTTCCCATTTGCTCTGCTGCACAAGGAGGCATCGCATTGTGCCAGAATTGACCTGCGAGGCCGGTTCCATAATCGCTGCGCTTATATGAGCAAGCCAGAAGGTTTCACTCCAGAGTTCTTTGTCTTGTAATTCTGAAGCTCAGCTTGTATGTATGTACTTTTAAAACGAGGATGTCTTTCTGCATCATTCAAACTCGACACCAGAAGCAAGCACATAGCCATGATCCAGCCAGCAAGGAATGGCAGCTTGAGATGCCAGTCCCCCTGTTTAAAGAGGCTGGCTTGGCTTTTGTCTTCTGAACGCCTGAGCTTTACTAGCGCTGTTCGGGTGGGAAGACTCTAAATGCTCCTTAACTCAAGAATGAAGCCGGTGGCTCTGAAATGAGGGCTGTCCCCTGGTTAGTTTCTGACCAGGATATCAAAAGGATTGTTCAACTGGAAGACCAGGAGACATTCCTAGCATTTTTTCCTATGGTGCCTTCAACACACTGTGGTTTCTATCTCATAGGCGTACCTGTATTTTGAAATTGCACACTGCTTTTATGAAGATAAAAGGGGACTGTCAAGAAAACAGAGGCTGTTCTAAAAACCAATGTACTTTTTTCCTTCTAATCCCTGCCTTATCCCCGCAGTTGAAGGGTAAGATCCTCCTGCTCAGTTGAAACTCAGGTGAATCTGTGGCATCAAAAGGAAGCTTAATAGCACATCCTTGTTTTGAAGGATGAGTGGGATGTGCCTGCGTTTCCGTTCATAAAAGTGTTACCTCCTCCATTCATTAGAATGTGCATTTTACAACTGGTTTGTGCTTTTTCATTCTGCTGCAGGTGGTAGGTCCAGCCTTTTACATTTCCATTTATGTTCTTTGCTTCCCCTGCTCCTCCTCTTCTGCAAAAATCTTGAGACATTCTCAAGAATGGGGTAAGTTAGTGTGCCCCAAATAAGCTAAGCAGACGTCTGTCAGTGTGTCGTGGCTGGCGCTAACTTGACCCTATTTAACATGTAAAAATGTCTTTCCCCAAAGCATTCATTGAATGTGTGAATGCTTTTATTCCTCCACCATGTTCTTTCTCGTGTCTGTTTTGCACAGGACAGATTTTCAGCTTTCGGCAGTAGTGTCAGCTGCACTAAAGTATCTGTGTGTATGTAAGTTATGTGCTTGTGTAACAGCAAGTCTTGTGAATGTTTTGTGTGTTAGAACGGCGGGTTTGGACTTGCTGGATAGATTTTTAAAGTTGGTCTGAAAGAGCAAAGGATTGTGAATTGCTCCTCACCCCTCCTTCCCTCTCTTTGTAAGGAACTTCAAAAAGCTATTTTAGATACTTGTTTTCACTTGAATTGTATAATTTATGTTATCACCTTTTTTAAAAAGTCATGGGGTTTCTAGAAGGCACGGTATTCAGTTTTTGAATGCCTCCTTGAGCAGTAGTGATGGAGCATTGCTTTAGAACGGCTCTGTAAACATGCTCACAAATGTTACTAGCCTGAAAGAATCCTTACTAGTTCACTGTGGGCTCTCAGAGGAGAGGCAAGAGTTTCATTTGTCTGCTGGTCATTGAGCAATGGACTGCAACTCTGGGAACCAGGTTTGAATCCTTGCTTAGCCATGGAAATCCATTATGTGACCCTTGGGCAAGTCAAAGACTCTCAGCCCCAGAGGAAGGCAAAGGCGAACCTATCTGAACAAACCTTGCCAAGAAAAGCTCCTGTGATACGTTTGCCTTGGAGTCACTGTGTGTCACGAATGACATGAAAGCGCACAACAACAACAGGGATTTTTCTCCACTTACCAGCCTGCTAGGTTTTTATGCTGGGCACACACAGTCCTCCATCCTTCCTCCAATATCCTGCTCACTTCCAAGCAGTTTCCAGTTACCTCTGGTGACCAGGATAGCGCTTAAATGTAAGTTTGCTTCATTGCAAAATTAATGAAATAATGAAGAACAGGGTAAAAGGCTTTGCTAGTTAGTGTTCATATGAAGTACTTTGATGCAAGAAAGGATTAGTAGCAGAAGCAAAAACTCATTACAGATGAGATTACAAAATACGCCGAGCCTTCTTTAGGAGATTGAGTTTGTAGAACATGACCAAAGTAACCATAAAAATTCAGCACCTGTGCTAAAGAAACTACCAACGTTTTTCAATATACACACCTTGGTGCCGGAGCCAGAAATCCTTCCTTGCTCCAGTGTTTCACAATCACCATCCCCGTAATGCCAACACTACCAAGAAAAGCATCCAGCAAAATGGGTGGTAGGAAACAGGTGTGTAAAAAGGAGTTTCTTTCTCATATTGCAACTTTGTGCTGCAAAAGCCAGTAACAGAACCCTTCCAGCTATACAGAGAATACAAGAAAGGGGGCTGTTGTTACCTAAGGCTTTGTTACCTGAGCTATGATTGTGTTTCCCAGAAAGAACATATGATTGCACCTTGGTGTAAAGAGCTGTGTCCTACCAACCCAGTAAGTACCAGCTGCCCTTGGATGCTTTCAAAGCATCCCTGGCCTAGCAGCTATTTGCTTATCGTTATGTCCATTCCCAGCATCCTAAAATGTGGCAACAAAGGGAGATGCAGCAGAGAAGGGTTTGGGGTGTATGCTGGTGACAAGGAACTGGTTGGCCTGATATCCTCCAGAGGTCTAATTGTTAAACTTTGTTATCGTCAAACCTAATGTTAAACCCATATCCGGAATTCTGAACGTTGTAAAGAAAAAATGCCTAACATTTCATACTGTTAATGCTTTGAAAACTTGTAAAATATTGCTGAGAGCATACCTATTTTCCAGACCTTTTCAATAAATCTTTCTTTTCCAAAGATGGTGTTGCACTCTGTGCGTGTGTGTGAATGTACATTGGCCATCCTTGAAAAGGTTTGGTGGAATGAGGATGTGGCATCCAACTGTTGAATGTGCCAACGTTTTATAATACTTGACTATGCCATTGTCTTCTAATAATGTGTGAATTTTGTGATGCTATGCAGAATGGGACTGTGGGCATTCTCCCCTCCTACTTGGATATATAGAAGATATACATCTCAGTTGGAATAGAATGTGGATATATTTGTGCTACGGCGGTACACTGGATGTTATATGTTTTGTATTTTTGCTATATTTTGGTGCTGGCCATTTGTTCATTGGCCATCCAAAGTGGATCAAAACATAGCGACTCAAAAAAGGTGTGGGGCTGCAATGTTGTGGACTTGCAGAAGAAAAGGGATGGTGATGGTGACGATTCCTTACCTAAGGCAGGGAACAACAACAGCATCAGTTAAAAGCACATCAGTTTAAAAGAACAAGCAACATCCATAGTATAAAAAAATCCACATTTCAAATGCATCATTTAAAATTTACAGTTTAAATGCCAACTGCTGGAAGAGACTGGTCTTTAATACTGTTTTAAATCCAGACAGCATATGCAGCTGTTGAATCTCTCCCAGCAGGTCATTCCACAATTTAGGGGCGGCTGATGCAAATGTCCTCAGGGTGACAGTCGCCAACCTAGTTATTCAAGGGTACATGAAGATATTCTAACCAAAACAAATGAAGGATATAGGATAATACTTACAGAAGAACTATATGAAGAAGGAATAGAAAGACAACAATCACCGTCTGATTGTTGGTATCAACACTTTATTAAAAAATACAAGCTCAGTAACAACCTCTTAATATATTAACAAAGTTTTAATATTAGTAATAAAGATTCCTTTTACAAAAACATACTTGGTTATTTTGAAAGAAGAGGACCAGAAACAAAAACAAAATCACCAGAAGGTTTGTCCTGGAGGCAGAAGTAGTAGTTTATGTTGTTGTTTTGCTTTAGCACGAAATCAGTCATGCCAATACAGACACAAGCAAAATGCCACAGTTTTAGCCCGTAAAAGCTGGAATGGTCAACCCAATGGCTGGTGGTGAACCAAGGACTGTGTGGCTTCCAAGCAGAGCAAAGCATAGGCACCGAGATCCATGCTTCTGCATATAGAGGAGCAAGTATTAAGTATTAAATAACAGCCTAGGTTTCTGTAGCCTCATATTGGGCAGCTGTCTTGCAAATTAAACTTTAAGTGAACAAAGTTCTGTACTGCAGCACATTCCTCTTACATTAAGCAGTTTAATTTCTAGGAAAGCAGCAGAGAAGACTCCATATCCAGCTCCTTGGGCTCTGGAAAGGTCAAGACCTATAAGTAGTTAGAAGGGTCACCAGCTGCCAAGAGGATCAGAGCTGGCAGCATGTGCTACTCCAACCTTGGGAACCTTGTGTTGTGAATGCCAGGGAGGGTTCTCTTAAGAGATCCATGTACTTCTCTAGCCACCAAAGTCTAACGGTCTTCCCCAGCCTGACAGGTCTTAAGTGCTCCCAAAAGCTTGAGGGCAGATTATTTATCCTACAGGGATACTGCTTTCTCTCACTCTGATGGATCACTTCTCATCATACTGCATGCTTGGGTTTGTGTTATTACCCCTCCTCCTCCTTCCAGAAGTGAGTCCATTCTGGGGCAAAACAGCAACTCCAGATGGTAGTTGTCCCATTGGCCCTCATAGACCCCAAAGAGAAACAAAATGCAACAGCCATTAAAGCAGAACTCCTACAGCCTTGAAGGTACTGGATAAGACCCTAGGCCTTGGACCTCTGCAGTCTCTCTATTCTTAAGGAGCTCTGTAGAAGCTGCTGGCATCAAGTAGATGTTTTACTTGGTACAAGATGAGGGGGTCCCGGTTCCTATGCATTCTGACCAGCGGTTTCAGTTTCAAGAAAGCTCACATTTGGCTTGCAACCATAAAGTAGATGTGACTCTTTACCAGAACCCACAAG
Source organism: Sceloporus undulatus (assembly GCF_019175285.1). Taxonomy (NCBI): domain Eukaryota; kingdom Metazoa; phylum Chordata; class Lepidosauria; order Squamata; family Phrynosomatidae; genus Sceloporus; species Sceloporus undulatus. The sequence goes on along the minus strand of NC_056528.1, from coordinate 5,773,802 downwards.
CATTGCCTTCTAAGGTCTGTCTTTTCGGTTTGGGGCCTCCAGTTCAGAGCGGTTCACCAATGTTTGATTAATTCGGGAATTTGTCAGAGTTATGAGACTAAGCTGCTTCAGCAAGGAGACCCAACCAGACAGCGAAACACTTCCCCAACTATGAAGCCCAGTCATGGAGCAGCAGGCAAACACTGTCTACTTGAGTTTTGTGGTTGCTCTTCTGCCTAACGTCTCTCTTTCAGCCTCACTTTCCCAAGAAAGGCCTGGGGACAGGCAGGAGCAGATCTTGAACATTTTCACTCTATAAGAGCGCTGCATCAAACTCGACAAAGGAGAGTTGCTTCATGAATCAATTCTTCCATAGGAAGAAAACACTGCAAGGAGAAACAGAGAGAGGAACAGTAAAAGGAGGCATCGCAGTGTTGCTAGTTCTCCTATCTAGAAAACTATTTGGGAGCCATCTTTGCAAATTCATCCTGCTCTAATGCCATTTGATCAATGTGCTGATGTTCTGAAGATGCCAGCTATAGATGCTGGTGAAACATCAGAAACAAACTCTTCTAGAACGTGGCCACATAGCCCGAAAACCCCACAAAAACTATGGATGCCGGCCATGGAAGCCTTCGTAATGTGCTAATGCTTTTTGCCTTGACTGCTGATTGGTGACCTCTCTACCAACCAGTGGTCAATGCACAATTTTTGCCATTTTGATGTCCATTGCAGGATTCAATACGAATTGTCCATTTTACCCAGCCAAAATTCTAGGGCAGTACTGTTGTGGATCAGTGCTGAAGAGTGAGGTATTGGTGTCCACAGTTCATCACAGGTTTCCAGGACAGAAGGAAGCAGCTTTAGTCATTGAGCATAAATACGGTGCCAATTCCTGGCACATTAGGGAAACAAATCCTGCTGGCCCCCCTCATCGGATATCTCAGCAAAAGTGCTCTAGGGAAACCCACTTGAGGAAGAGCCTTCCTCAACCTGCCCCCCATGTGTTGGACTGTAACTCTTGTTGTGTAGTCTAATGCACCTGGGGATGAAAGCTGCATAAATAGTGATGCCTATCCCACACTGGCATGAGATCCTAAATCTTCTGGGGTTTACTGTCTGTTATACAGTGGTACCCCGGGTTACGAAATTAATTCGTTCCGCGGTTAATTTCGTAACCCGAAATACCTTCGTAAGCCGAATTCCCATAGGCGCTAATGGAAAAATAGCTCTCTGCTGCCCTCCGGTGGCGGAAAATAGCGCCGCGGTTTTTTCGTAACCCGAAGAAACCTTCGTAAGCCGAAGCAATAAATCCCTATGGGATTTTTTCGTATCCCGAAAAATTCGTAACCCGGCGCATTCGTATCCCGGGGTACCACTGTATTGCTTTAGAGCCAGCATGGTGTAATTGTGTGTTGGATTCTGGAGACCAAGGTTCAGTTTCCAGCTCGGCAATGAAACCCGCTGGGTGACCATGGGCAAAGTCACATGCTCTCAGCCTCAAAGGAAGGCAACGGCAAACCACCTCTGAACAAATCATGTTAAGAAAGCCCTATGATGGGTTTGCCTTGGTCACCGTAAGTTGGAAACAACTTGAAGGCACGTAATAACAATCTTCCTTTTGCTCTTGCTTTGGTACAACCCCTGTTTAACCCCACTGGCTTAATTGCCTCAAAAACTTACTCCTTTCTCTCAGTCCTTGCCCAAAGCTGTAGTAGACATGGAACAATGCCCAGAACAGGACGCTTTTGATAATTACAGAGATGCAAGAGCAGGTAATGATGGCAGCTTCCAGAGCATAAGAATTCCCTTGGCCCCACTCTCTGATAACCTGGAGAGAAAGAAAGAGACCATGTTCCAAAAGGGCATCTACATTTGCAAACAAAAATAAAGCACAACAGGAGAAACCTAGCTTTTCCCATCTGCCCAACTTGGCGGTGTGAGCCCAATAAGCCTGCAAAAGTGGTGACACTGTCAGGGACAAAAGTTGTCCATCAGTCAGCATAAACCCATTACAACCTGCCCCACAGGGTCTTCAATGAAGATAAAATGTCGGTTGGCATCCTTTTCAGTATTTATGATATCATAAGCCAAAGTTATGACACAGTAAGTTTTAAAATTCACATTCACCGTTGCAACGACTGAAAGAGTCCTGAAAACCGACGCTAAAAGTCAGACAGTTCAAGGGAATTCTTGTGCTCTAAACTACTTAATTGAACTACAAAAAGTACTACGATAGGTGATTGCTATTCCTCATCGGTTGCTTATATGATCACACTTCTAGTCCAGTTGGATGTCTGGAACAATCTCTATCAAATATAATAAGATCCACGTTCTAGTATGTGCTAAAGGAAATACAGATGGCCCTTAAATGGGAATTACAGTAAATGGGATTTTTACAGCTCCATGTCTGTATTCAGAAACTGTCCCTACATACGGCAAAGCATTTACTTTTGCCTGCTCCACTGTGTTACCATCAGCATTATCAGAAGGTCAAGTTAATAAGATGACAGCTAATGAACAAAAATGTCTGTGCAGAGCTGACAGCTGGGAGACTGTTGAGCGTGTTTGTTCTGTGTAATAATTGCCCAGAACGGTTAATCCCTCCTCTGTTAACAGCTTTTTCTGGAATCCGTTTTGTAAATATTGCTTCCTACTGCCTTGAAGATTTATCTTCCTTCCTTTCTGAAAGAGTAGCCAGATTTTTTTCCCATCCCAGTGAAGATTGAGCAGGAAGTGTAAAAACCCTGATTACGCTTGTAATTGTATAAATGGGTTTCTGTGCCTTTTTAATGTCTGTAGTATAGTATCGCCACTAGTACTACTCATTTCAGGTGAGCTGGCCAGTTGCATGCCCTCTTGAAAGTGAGGGCTCTGCTTCTGAACAATGACAAAAGTCCAAGCAAATGCAAAATGGCAGGCATTTAACTGGTGTGGGAAGGCAGCCCCTGGAGGATGAAAGCATTCCCTCTGCCCTTCTTGTTAAATCAACAGATAACTTGGCATGACTTACCATGTAAAGCAGGTAGACCAGATAAGCCACTTCAGGTAAATTCTGACTCAGAAAAATCCAGGTGAATGGTTTTAACTCTTTTAAGATCTGGAAAAGAGAAGATAAGTCTTTCTTACCAACTGCATGCTCACTAATTGGATCAGCAGGGTTATCTGATGGAAGAGCACTGCATATAGTTCTGTATATTTTGCTTAGAATCATAGAGTTGGAAGAGACCGCAAGGGCCATCCATTCCAACCCTGTTCTGCCATGCAGGAACTCACAATCAAAGTATCCCCATTGACAGATGGCCATCCAGCCTCTGTTTAAAAACCTCTAAGGAAGGAGATTTCACTAGACTCCGAGGGAGTTTATTCCACAGTCGAACAGCCCTTACTGTCAGGAATTTCCTCCTAATGTTGAGGTGGAATCTCTTTTCCTGGAGCTTGCATCCATTGTTCTGGGTCCTGTTCTCTGGAGCAGCAGAAATCAAGCTGGCTCCATCCTCCATAAGACATCCCTTCAAATACTTAAACAGGGCTATCATATCACCTCTTAACCTTCTCTTCTCCAGGCTAAACATCCCCAGCTCTCTAAGTCGTTCCTCATAGGGCATGGTTTCCAGACCCTTCACCATTTTGGTCGCCCTCCTTTGGACACGCTCCAGTTTCTCATATATGATCTGCTCATAAGAGCTGTCCTATTTACTCTATCAACTTTCAGTGTTGGCCAGGACTAGGGCAGCTACTTCCTCATACAGTTTTCTTAGAGAGGAAATGTCCCTGGCCCCAGGAAAAGCCCACCTGAGCTTCAGGAAATACTCACAGCAATGATGCCGCATGTCACCTTCAGGATAGCCCAGAGAATCCCAACTGACAATAAGACAATGTGGAGGACTGAGATCGTCTGGATAGTGGTAAGAAGCAGAACACACAAGCAGAGCTGTAAGGCAAAGCAGTAGGGTCAGTGAGCCCTCATTGGGGGGAGTGAAATCTGCCCCTTAGCCAGGCATTCTTAATAGATCCCTATTCCTAAGTAATACTCTTTCATTTCAACAAAGTTAATAATTCCTTGAATTATTTCAAGGTCTATAATAGAAGAAAAATAAGTAAGACCTGGAACAAAATTATGCAGGACTGAATGTTCCTGTTTAGATTTCCAACTAGCTGGATTGGCCTTTTTCCAAGGATCTTCCACTCCATCCCCTGTTTCCTTCACCTAGAGTTGACTCACTGATGCAATGGGATTTAGGCAGGTGCTGGCTCAACATTAACAACCCATTCAATGGGACTGTTTTAGTTGGGACTACCAACAGGAGTTAGGCTGGAGGCTGCTCAGAGGCTTGTTTCTTTGTTGAGAAGTGGGTTCCCTTCTCCTTTAAGCTTTCCCCTTGCAACTATTTTTGTACCTCCATGAACCTTAGGCATTCCAGCCCCCTGATATAACTCATTTGCACAAAGGAAGTTCTGTTTTGGTTCCCTAAATAATGGCACTAACTACTTGAACTGAAGGAATTATGATCGATAAAAGTGTGCCAGAGACTCCTCCAAGACAGTACCACATCAGGAATCAAATGCGTCACTGATTTCTTTGATAACATTTGTGCATATAAATAAAACAACCTTGCTGCACACAAGTGAGCCATCTCTAATATGCCATTTTGTTTTTTAAAAAGAAGAATTTGAAGATCCGATGCAGACACAAACAGAGATTCTAAAGCAGTGCAACTCCAAGACAGGAGTCAGGATGGAGAGATAGATTCTGGTCTTTTATGAACAGGTTTAGTACAGCATTCAGTTTCCTTGTATTTTGCTGGTTTTCCAAATTTAAATAATTTGCCATGTAAATGACATGAGTGGTGGCTCCCATGCCAATGGAGCAGTCAAGCTGATCCAGGTTTTAGCCCAGACTCGTAAAGACACTGTCCAATGATCTGAACCTACCTGAGATATAAGATCAACAACCTGGATAGCCCCTTTAAATAATCCTAGCAACATGTCATTGTGAGTGTTGTCTGTAAAAAGGCAGTCAACAGAATCATAGAGTTGGAAGAGACCCCAAGGGCCCCCCAGTCCAACCTCTGCCATGCAGGAACTCTCAGTCAAAGCATTCCCAACAGATGGCCATCCAGCCTTTGTTTAAAGACCTCCAAGGAAGGACACTCCACCACTCTCCAAGGGAAATTTCAATAATGATAGTTCCCACAGTCTTGGTAGTTCTACTGTGAGATCAGTGAGGCGCACATTACATAGGCAAAGATGGACAAACAAGCATTCCTCTCAAGATAATCTGGTTTGAGACCTGGGTTTACCTGAACCTGGAAGTCAAAGGTCAGCATAGAAAAGCAGAGGTTCAGCATGAAATACTGGGCCTGGAGGCTCTCCAAGGCCCCGCCGACCCGGAAGGCCATCATGCTGTCACTCTGGATCAGGATGACAGCACAGATCACATCAAAGGCACCGACCAATAGGATCAAGATGAAGCGAGCCTGAGGGGGCGAAGTAGGACAGGACTGTCAGAATGGACCATCCCACCCACCAGCCTTGTCCTGAGGAGGAAGCGGATTAGCTTGTGCTTGTCCTGCAAAAACTCCATTTTGCAGTTTGCAACTAGCCACAGTCATCCATTACATCCCAACATGGGAAACCATAGGTTGTGCAAACTGTGGTGAGTTATAAACCAACAGGCTCAACCATTTGTATCTGATTCCTGGTACCATAACTTCCTATACTGCAAGTGAAAGCCTAACAGTACAGAACAGTACAGCCTTATATCTTATATCGTCCTCATCATTGAGTTTGATGGGATTTGTTCCATCAGACAGCATGGCCATTTCTAGGAGCTAAAGTTCAAACAGGTTAATTTTTCTGAGCTCTGTTCAGACCTACACAGAGCACAAAGACTAGACTTCCCCATTATTTCACTTCAGCGCACAAAACCTCCCACTAAACACTCACGAGCAACTTTGGCTTCTGCTTGGCGGAGAGCACTGTAAAGTTGACGATGGAGCGCAGCATGACCAGTGAGATTGAGAGGACAAAGACAATGAGCTCCTGGCGATTCTCTTGCAGGATCCCCCGGCCCACATAGTAAATGCAGAAGACTGCCAAAGAGAGAGAAATCCATCAGTTACCCTCTGCGTGGGGGATGAAAATCTCCCAAGATGAATGGGAAGCTAAAGGCTGACGTCAACCAAGGTATTTCTTCATTTTTCAAAATTAAACATTGGTGAGACAGATGGTGTTCCCTTATCTCCAAGATAGTGGATGGGAAAGAACATCACTCCTTCAGCCCATATATCTTTGTAATGACAGACCTGGAAGACAAGGTAGCTCCTTTTGATTTAAAAGGCCCTCCTTCTTTGGAGATCTTTAAACAGATGGGCATCTTTAATGGGTGCTTTAGCTTTCCAACTCTACGAATGTGTGACAATATTGGCCCTTGGTCTGATCCAGGACAGCTCTACTTAGGTTTTGAGATTCCTTTTTCCCTGCAAACAGCGGCCAATGACCAAAGCTAGGACACCCACAGAGAAGGACACCTCAATTTTTTGGGTAACAGCCATGTTTGAAAACTGTTAAAATGCACTTTGAGAGAGTGTTCTGTTCCCAGAAGTAATGCTGAATCTGGCAAAGGGTGTACATACATCCTTGGCACAGCCAAAGTTATCTAGACAGAGAAGAGGACAGACACACTTCAAGCAAACCTATCCAGATACCAAGCTTCAAAGCCTCTTATCTCTGATGTGACGGGAGCGGTATCAAGAGTAGTTGCTTGGTGAAAAGGACAAGAAATATTTACTTGCTAGAGGCAAAATTATATCACTCCCACATCGAGTTACTGATTATAGCAAATCTCCTGAAATGTAATTTACCTGGGTTATGACATATTGCTATTTTTTATCTGCAGATTGCCTATGATGACAATTACTCTTGAAAGAGACCTGTATTGCGTCCAAATTTGGATTCGTGTAGAATGGAGTCAAAGTCAGAGAGCAGAAGGAGAGCTGTGTTTTGGGGGTCTTAGTGTTTTTTTTAAAGCTAGTGTGGGGGCTTTTGTTGGCTTTGGCTGTGTGCTCTTCCTGATCAAATGGTGTGAAGGATCGGGCTTCTGTTGGGTGATGTCCTGCCAGGACTGATTGAAACTTTCCCCTGCATTTTCTTTCACATTGGTTCAGGCCATAGTATGTTTAGTGTAGGAAAGTCAATGTATTAGTTTGTGGGAGGAGCTGTAGGATTCCCCTGCATTATTTCCAGGTTTGGTTTGCCCTTTCCCAGCATGCTCTGTTGTAGCTGGAAGCCTTTAGTTGGGAGCAGTCTTTGCTGAGAGCAAACAGGCCCAGACAGCTGGAAAGGGCATTTCTTACACTTTAGCCATTTTAGTTACCAAGTTAGCCGATTTAGTTACCAACAACAAGTGAATAAAGAATTCAGGAGCTGAAAGACCCTGCACCAGTTCCATTGAGTGAGGAGAGCAAACTAACATCAGACCCAGAAAGATGACATCCAGAAGATTGCTGAAACTGTAAAGTACCTTTTGTTTAGAGCTGGGGAGGAGAAAACTCTTTATTTTGTCCTTTAAATTAAATTTCCCCCCTTTTGAACTTTACATTCAGCTTCAGAGCCTTTTTTGGGTAGAAGAGTTTGATCTCACCAGGGTACTGGCATTGCACACCCAAACCTGCCACCACCTTTAGTTGGGTGTGTCTTCACATGTTGTGTTACTAACAGCCACTACATCTATATAACTGCTGCCTCAGTCTCAGCCCTGGCCCAAATGTACCTCCAGACACCGTTAGAGGATGCAGTGTGAGGTTTAATTGCTACTTTGGACCCCAGCCTGAACCATCACGAAATAAGAACTGGAAATGATGTGAGCATCCAAAGTGATGGTATGCAGCCTATTTGTGTCTAGAGGACCCCAAAATAGGCTGGGTGAGGTTCTCTTAGGCTGTCTGTCCCTACTCTAGATGTTTGAATCTGGGCCTCTTGATGCCCATTGCAGAGAAGGCAATTAGAATATGTGTTTGCGTGTATATGTTTATTATCAATCTACCTAAAACAGTTCAATCTATGATTCTATGATTCTTTCCATCTTGCAGGAACTGCAACAGCTTCCAGTGCAATCCATGAAAGCCTGCATGAAGTGTACTTCATATCAAGGAATCTAAAGACAACCAGTTTGAAAACAGTACCATAAAAAAGACCAGCGGCAATTTCAAGACAGTGATGGCGATCATAATTGAAATTGCTGCTGGTCTTTTTTGCCCAAACCAGTAGGAAAATGGAAGTCTTTATGGAACTCTGAAAAGCTAAGACAAGGTTGCTGGATATTTCTAACAAGGATATTCAATCATTGGAATGCCACCACCAAGAGGGGCCTATTTCTAAGAACACAGAGTCTTGTTTTATACTAAGACAAACCTTATGTCCTTTTAGTTCAGTACTAACAGTGTGGTCTGCTGGTTCCTCTCTAGGATTTCAGATATGTAACTTTCCCAGTTCTATCTGAGGTTTCCAGAACGGAAAAACAGACCTTTTGCGTGCAAAGCAGGTGTCACTGAGCTAGAGCCCTTTCATGGCTACCCAGCCTCTAGAGAACATGAGAAACCGCCTCATTCCAGGTCAGCATCTTTGTCCATTTAGCCTAGTAGTTTCTGTTCTGTCTGGTACCAACTCTCCAGAGTGTCAGCGAGAGGTCTTTCCTATTACTTGCTACCTGTTCCTTTGAACAGGAGATGCTAAGAACTGAATCTGGAAGCTTCTGAATCTGGAAGCTTCTAACAGTTTGAAGGTTTATATTACAGGACCCTGGCTGTTTGGCTCATCTAAATCTGACAGTATTAAACTCCAGTGGTCAAACATCTTGAAAGGGCAGTTCTGGTGAAATATGAACCATCCAAGGCCTCCTCCTCCTTCTCAAAGGAGATTCATGGTTTGACTAAAGAATGTAGATAAGAAGAGAAATCACATTGTGCACAAGGGAGGAGGAGAGAAAACATGGCTAAAAAGTTGCTGTCATGGGAAAGATGGACAGCTGAGCATTGCCCAACTGTCCAGTTGCATCATGGCATGGTCTTTGCTGAAAGGTCATGTAGTGTACAGATATGGAATGATGTATATAGAGCAAAGATAAGACTCTAGGAGTTTTCATTTGGTCTGAATTGGCTCCCATTCACAGGGCAAAGCATCTGGTTTTCAAATGTCAGGGTTGGACAAAACGTCCATCCATATCAGACACCTGTGTGGCTTTGGCACCCTTCCTGCAAAGATGGCACTGAATGTACATCTCCACCATCTCCCTCTGGCTTACTACTTCTTAGATGAGTGGGTTCTCAAGTGACATGGGATGCAAAAGGTTTGACTGGCACAGCGTCTGTTAAAGATGGGAAGCGTACTTCCAAGTACAGACAAGAGGCTGGAAGCCTTCTGCCTCACTTCTGAGAGACTACTAGACCATAAAGAAGTCCATGTGCTTGTCATACAGTGTAATACCTTGTTGTGTGTTTTCAAGTGGTTTATTTATGGCTACTTAGAACAGGGTTTTCTTACCAAGATTTTATTCAGAGTAAGTTTGCCATTGCCTTCCTCTGAGGCTGAGAAAGTGTGACCTGCCCAAGGGCACACAATGCTTCCATAGCCAAACAGGAATTTGAACCTTGGACTGCCGTTTTCCTTGTCTAACATTCAAACCACAATACGACACTGTGTCTCAGTTTTTCTTACCGACTCCAATCAACTGAATGAGAGAGACGGGGAAATCTTCATCCTTTTGCTGGCCAAGGTTCTCTATGGTCAATCCAATGACGCTCAACAGGGAGAGGATGGTGACGCAGAAGTAAATCTTGACAGGAGAGGACAATTCTGACCATGGCTTGATCTGTAAATAGAAGGTATGCACATGCTTTCTAAGCAGTTTTCCAGCAAATTTACAAAGGACAGAGCTTAGAAAAGTTACTCTGGATATTATGACTATTAGAATCTGCTGCACAATAACAGTCCAAAAAATTACTTCTCTGAACTCTGCTAATGTAGTTTGCAAGTGTTCAAAGCTCCATAGGCTTCTTTATCAGGCAAGATGTACTTGCTGTTGCTATAAGAGACCCAAGGATAACTACATGCACAAACAGTACAACTGGGATTAATATTGCTCTCTGATGCTCTGAATTTACTCACAGGCCCACATGGAGTTGGGATGAGTTCCTGATGCCTCGGCATTAGATTCGGCAGCGGAGAGTTTACGGCATCATTTGGACACGGAGAAAGCGGGGTTTCCTCAGGTGAGAAAAGGACCCTGAATGTCAAGGAGAGAAGCAAGAAAGCCAGTGATGGACCTCTTGCAAAGACCAAGATATTGATCGGCAGACGATGGAACAAAATGGCAAACGCTCCTGTCAGATGTCAGGCATAGTGGCAACAACACTCAAGTGGAAACAGACAAGGGATACAACTAATCAAAAGAGGGATATTGTGTGTGTGTGTGTATATATATATATATATATATATATAGTATATTGTGTATAATATATACACATACATACATACATACATACAGTATACAAAATATACATATACATTGTGTGTGTGTATATATATATTGTATACTGTGTATAATATATATACACATACATACAATATACATATATATATATAAATAATGTATTGTTTGTATGTATGTATATATTGTATATTGTGTATAGACAGTGTGTATATATATATATACATACAGTACACAATATATACATATATATATATAACATTATATATTGTATATGTACATACAATATATATATATATATATATATATATACATGGAAACATGACGTCAGCTGACGTGATGACGTCAAGGAGCAGCAGTGCTGTGACGCCGTTCTGACGTAATGCCGGGAGGCGGGGCCTCGAGCGCAGAGGCGGAGCGGTAGCCGGCCGCTTCCCTCCGCGCAAGAGCCCCGCCGCCGTCCCTCCCCTTCCCTTCCCGGGAGGCGCGAGGGGGCTGCTCTACCTCGTGTCCGGCGGCTCCATGGCAGCGGCCGTCGCATGGCCCGGGCTTCGGCTCCGCTTCCGGGTCTGAGGCGCGCCTGATGGCGGCGGAGGCCATAGAGATGGGGAAGGCTGGAGCGGCACCACTTCCGGTAAAACAAAACTTCCGGTCCGCCATTTTGGTCAAAGTGTCCACTCTGCGCCTCTTGGGCATTCCGAGGGAGGGAGTGCGCATGCGCCACGCTGAGGCATTGATTGACAGGCTTTGAATAAAGAGGAGCGACGATAACTGTTTGCTATTGAGAAACAGTTTCTTGAGCCACGCTGCCCTTCCCTCCGTTGGGAACAGGAATCCAAGGAGAAAGAACCCAGTTTGAGGCTGCTTTAACTGCCCTGGGAATGCTGGGAAATGTAGTAGTACTCCTCACACAAACGAGAGGCAGGAGCCACGCCCCCTCCTCGCCCCTTCCTCCTTCCACCGAGGAAAGCACACTGCCGGGGGCGGGGCCTTCGAGAGGCAGGACTAGCTACGCCTCTCCTCCTCCTGGCCCCTCCCTCTGGGCGCAACCATGGCTCCTGGAGGGGAGGCCTGGACGTGTCTGGGGCCAGAGGCAGGTGGGTCTCTGGGGCTGGAGCGAGCCATTGCACGCCAAGCGCGGGGGGCATGCTTGGCCAGACTGGAGCTGCACAGAGGCCCTCCTTTGCTGGAGGGAAAGCTCCCAAGAGAGATGGCCAAGGAGCCTTTGCGGGTGAGACGACGGAGGGGGCCTTGGCTGCTTGATGGAAAGGGCTCGCAGCCACACTGCAGGGATCAGGGCTCCCCAAAGTGTGCCCTTTAAAGAGATTGGGGACTTCAGTTCCCAGAAGCCTCAGCCACGTTGGCCAGTAGCCTGGGCTCCTGGGAGCTGGAGTCCAAAAGGTCTTTAAAGGGCACAGTAAATTGGGGAGCACTGGTATAGATACTACGGTTTGGTACCACTTGGACTGCCCTGGCTCCCTGCTGTGGCATTCTGGGAAGTGTAGTTTGCTCTGGCACTTGGACTCCATGTTGTGGCATTCTGGGAAATGTAGCTCTGCACTGGTGCCCCAACAAACTACAGTTCCCAGAATCCCACAGCAGGGAGCCATGGCAGTTCTCAGTGCTGTCAAACCAGACTGTTTCTCCAGTGTATTATTGTTGTTGTTTCTTTCTATAGTGTAGATGCAGCCTGGGCTCCAAGCAGTGGTTCTCTGACTTGGGAGTCCTGCAGATGCCATTGCCTGCCAAATCCATTTGCTCTGGGCCGGGGCTGATGGGAGTTGCAATCCTGAGATGCGGGGGCTTTGGAAGGGAAAGAGGACCCAAAGAGGCAGGGGAGGGTCAGGGTGGGTTTGAACAGGGATCTGACCATGTATTATGGACCCCAGGATGCTAGAAGCAAGGAGTCTGAATTCGCCTTAAAGGCTGAATTGGAAGATAAGGTTCTGTGGGACGTCATTGTGCGTGTTTATGTGATCTTTACGTGAACTACAAGTCCCAAAATCCCCAGCCAACCTGGCCATACTATTGGATGGATTCTGGGAGTTGCAGCCTTTCTTGTTGTGCGCCTTCAAGTTGTTTCTGTGGCGGACCCTATCCTGGGGTTTTCTTGGCCAGTTTCTACAGCCACAGTCATCCTCTGAGGCTGAGAGAGTGTGGCTTGCCCAAGGTCAAACTGGGATTCGGACCCTGGTCTCCCAGTGTCCCAGTCCAGCGTTCAAACCACTCTGCCACGCTGGCTTTGAGTTGCAATCTAAATAAGTAACTTTCCCAAGTGGTATTCTATACAAGGGCCAGCGTGGCACAACGGTTTGAGTGCTGGACTATGGCTCTGGAGACCAGGGTCCAGTCCCCAGCTCAGCCATGGCACTCACTGAGCAAGCCACACTCTCTCAGCCTCAAGGGAAAGCCATGGCAAACCTCCTCAGAACAAGCCTTGCCAAGAAAACCCCAGGATCGGTTTGCCAGAGGTCCAAAACACACTGCAGAAATAATCCAGTTTGAGACCGCTTCAACTGCCCTGGCTCAGTGCTAGGGAATCCTGGGAACTGTAGTTCATTGTGGCACTAGGGCTCTCGGACAGAGAAGGCTCAGTGTCTATTTACTAAGCTCACTGCAATATTTACTAAGTTGTGTCTCACTATTTACAACGTCAGTGATAGGTAATGATCCCAGCCATGTCAACGGTGTTGTGTTTTGTCAAGGGACAGGAAACCAAGAGAAGAAAACTTTGGCTCAGTCAGTGAACCTAAACAGAACCAAACCTCTGTGACAAATCCAAGCTAACATTGGAGCCTCCCTCGGCTGAGGAACAGGAACCGTTCAGATCAGCTGTGACACGTCTTTGTAGTTAAACGTTCCTTTTGACCGACTACTGAATGTACCCATTTCAATGGTGACCTCTTTGCCTTATGTAGGAGTTGAAAGACATCGCTTGCAGCTGGTTGTGTGACTGAAGAACACAGGGATAGCAAAAGCAGAGTAATCATTTAATGTTTGCCAGTTATAAAAGTTGGAAGAGACCCCAAGAGCCACCCAGTCCAACCCCATTCTGCCATGCAGGAACTCTCAGTCACAGCATCCCCATTGACAGATGGCCATCCAGCCTCTGTTTAAAGACCTCCAAAGAAGGAGCCTCCACCGCTCTCCATTGAAGGAGTGTGTTCCACTCTCCAACAGCTCTTATTGTCAACATGTTCCTCCTAATGTTGAGTTGGAATCTCTTTTCCTTCATTGAGCCAGGGTAGGTAAAGCGGTATCAAACTGGATTATTTCTGCTGTGTGTTTTGGCTTTCAGACATAAGGAAACTGCTGCAAGCTCTGCTAGTTTGCAAGTTCTTCTTCATAAATAGCTTTTGCCATCTTGACCACTCTCTGTTGTTTCTTGGACCCATGTGCCCAGATGTTCACCTGTGCAATGTTGCAGGGCATGCACTGAATCAGATTCCAGATCTACTAGCTCAGTATTGACTGCCACAGACTAGCAACAGCTCTACAGTTGTATTGAAACTGGGTCTGTCTGCATGCAAAGCAGCTACATTGCCTTGGATCCATGGCATGGAAGTCTTGGGGCCTAGCTACACTATTAAGAAGAAGAAGAAAACTCTCCCTCGTGTTGAGTTTGCATCCAGACATAGGAGGTTCTTATCATATAGTCCCCAGCAGGGAGGAAAACCAAGGGCTTTAATTTAGCCGCTGCAGCTGCTATGCACCAAGAGTGCACCAAAGCTGCGCTCCAGTCCTTAGGACTGAATCGAGGCTTTGGCGCGGCTTCTGGACTCTTAGGACGCATGCATCATTTAAACATCATACCTCCAAAGTGACCCAAAACAGCTTTATTTTGGCCTGTCTGTATGGGGCCTCTGTGACCATGAGCTAAACATGGAACGTAATACAGGAACGAAACCTACCACAAACCCAGATGCCAACTTTGTGCCCACATCTGTTTTGGGAGCAATATTGCAGGGGCCAATAATATCAGCTCCAAAATTGGAGATGCATTAACCTCCTCTTTGGGTTTTTGTTTGTCTTTTTTTACAAAGAGACACGTAAATTTTGCAGACAGAAGGGAAGGAGTTGAGTTACTTTCAAAAGACGTGGCAACAACTCACTGCCTTGTCTTTCGAAATGCCACTTTAATAGCTCCATTAAACAGATTAAGGTTCTTAATGCAGCAGCTTTTCCCATTCTATCTGTGTGCCAAGGATGTTCAAAGGTAAATATTGCATGGTTTTACAGCTTAATTGATTTGTCTGAAGATTGGCAGTCGACTGGGCAGGGTTGTGCTTGAAGCCAGATCTGTGCAAAAACAGCGTGGGGTTTTCACACACACACACAAATAAAAATAAAACCACCTCATCTCTTTCCAGTAGTCCAAAGCATCTGAAGTGAAATGTTTGATTAGGAAAGGTAAAATATAAAACACCCTTACAGTGCAATTCTGTGCATGTCTCCTGAACGTAGGCGACTTCAATGAGATGTACTCTAGGTCACACACTGTACACTGTATTCCCAGGCAATGTGCAATGGGAGTAAATGTAATTGAATACAGACAAACTTACTTCCATGTAACCATGCTTGAACAGTTTGCCCTCCTTATCCATGGATTTTTTCAGTCGCCCACTGCTTGAAAATATTGTTAAAAGCAGTGAGTGACTGAAAGATCCATGAATTCAATGGGATTCCTTAACACGCTTTTTTTTTCTTGTCGTTTAGTCCTTTTACATTCCATGATAGGGATGTTAAGGTTTTCAAATCCATGTTCTTGTTTTAAAAAGCTTCTTTTTTCTTTTACCTGCAGGGAATGGGACCATAGTCAAAGGAAACCATCTCAAGTTAAACGCAAGCAAGATGAGCTTTGTTTGGGAAAGTTCCTCAGCCTCCCCAGAACCGAAGGATCCAACTGACTTCAGCTAAAGACCGCAGTTGATCAATGCTCACGAAGTCAAAGGCAGACATCATCCCGGTTCCTCAAGATGGCCAACCTCACAAGTGGCCAGAGTTTGGAAAGTTCA
The DNA here is from genome assembly GCF_019175285.1 of Sceloporus undulatus. NCBI lineage: Eukaryota > Metazoa > Chordata > Lepidosauria > Squamata > Phrynosomatidae > Sceloporus > Sceloporus undulatus. Next base: position 5,758,319 of record NC_056528.1, on the reverse strand, counting down.
GTCACGGTTGCCACTGCCACCTCTCCTCTCCTCCCAGAGGAAAAGCCCAAGAGCAAAGGTCTCCAGCTAGGTTCCCTCTTCCACAGCCGGAGCGAAAAGTTTGTCATTGCCCGGAGCGACAGCGTGCCAGAAGAGAACGTTTTGAAGATCACCATCACTGAGACCACTGTCATTGAGTCAGATCTGGGCATCTGGAACTCGCATGCGCTCACATACCTCACCTTGTGGTTCTTCTTCAGCTTTTGCACACTGTTCCTTAACAAGTACATTCTTTCGCTTCTGGAAGGGGAGCCAAGCATGCTGGGTAATTATTCCCACCCCAAACAACATCCTATATTATCATTAATTAATTAATTATTATAATGTCCCACTATTCTTCCTATGAGCTCAGGTACATAGCTTCTTTCCCACTTTTATCCCTCTAAGAGGTAGATCAGAGTAAGAGAAAGTGGCTGGGCCAGTTTCACCCAGTGAGTTTCATGTTTTTTTATGCTTTTAAATTTATTGATAATGTAGTTATATGCTTAATTTTTGCACGATGTTAATCTTTTAGCTGTTTTAACTCTTACAAGCCACCTTGAGTTCCAGACTGGGATGGAGGTGGGATATACAGTCCGCCTTCGTATCTGTGGGGGATCTGTTCTGGACACACACATCCCAAAAATATCAGACCATGAGTCCCATTGATTTCAATGGTGGGTGCGTGCACACACTTGCCATTGAAAGCAACAGGGCTTGCTGTCCACAGACAGTTCAGTCTGGGAATGGCAAGCCCACGGATATCGAAGGCTCACAGAAAATACAGCCACCTGTGCACATAGCCAGGGAACCTCTGCCTTTTTAGATGTTTGGGACTTCAGCTCCCAGGACCAATGGTGAGGAGGTATAGAGGCTATAGGCCAAAACATCTGCCAAGCCAAAGGTTTACTGCCAAGGAGAAGGACTTCACTCTTCCAAGCTGCAGGAGTGAGCAAGTGGCATCCCTGTTCTGGGCAAAAGGGGAGGCAGGTTCAAATCTGCTGTGGTTCCTCTCTCATTCTGGGTATCTTTTTGTTTGTTGTTCAGGTGCTGTCCAGATGCTCTCCACCACTTTCATCGGCTGTGTCAAAATGTTTGTCCCCTGCTGCCTGTACCAACACAAGACTCGTTTCTCGTACCCTCCCAATTTCATCATGATCATGTTGTTTGTTGGACTGATGAGGTAAGAAAGAGCTTGTGTGAGTTCATGTTCATTTATTTATTTAAGAACATAGTGCTCGAGGCGTCAAATTGGGGTCCCACTTCTTCTTGTACAGTCTTGCATTTCCTGTGGTATGAAAAGAGTTCTGTCCATTGCTGCCGTTTCTATCTTTACAAGCTCCAGAAGATCAGAACTCATCTGATACTGAATCAGTCCATTGAATCATAGACTTCTGTGCTGCATACATTTGGAAGATCCAGGTTCAAGTCTCTGTTGAGCCACCTAAAATCAAAAGAAGACGTCTTCTGTGATATGCTTGAAAATGCTTAATAAATATCTGAGGCCTGTTACAGACTGCCAAAATAAAGCTGCTTCGGGTCTCTTTGGAGGCATGCTGTTTAAATGATGCATGCATCCGAAGAATCCAGAAGCTGCACCAAAGCTGCATTCCAGTGCTTAGGAATGGAGTGTGGCTTTGGCGCAACCTCCTGACTCTTAGGACCCATGCATCATTTAAAGAGCATACCTCCAAAGAGACCCAAAGCAGCTTTATTTTGGTAGTCTGTAACAGGCCCAAGTAACCATAAGGACTAGTAACTGGGTGGCATTTCCTTTCATGAAACCCAAGACTATCAGGAGACTGAATTATTTGACCAGTTGTGTGGTTTCTCCTGAGCTTCTGTAAACATGCAGTAGCCCCTGAACCTGGCAAAGTAAAGTTACTTCATGGGCTTTGCTGGTGTAGTGAGTTGTGCCACTGCCACAAGCCAGATGACCTACTGCAAATTACCTAAAAGATTCTGCTCTTGTTTTTGTCCACTGGTTTTTATTATAAATCACAGTGCTTGTCTTTAGCTAGTTGTTCTTTTATCCTTTCAGGTTTGCAACAGTGGTCTTGGGCCTAGTTAGTCTGAAGAACGTTGCGGTCTCCTTTGCTGAGACAGTTAAAAGCTCTGCACCCATTTTCACAGTTATTATGTCCCGTATGATTTTGGGGGAATACACTGGTAAGTAATAATGAATATGGATATGTGTCTGTCATTTAATGTACAGCAGTGATTTATACAGCAGTCTCTCTCAGACGGACAGATGTGCATACACACACACAGACTCATAGGATCATAGAGTTGGAAGAGACCCCAAAGGCCATCTAGTCCAACCCCATTCTGCTATGCAGAAACTCACAATCAAAGCATCCTGACAGATGGCCATCCAGCCTCTGTTTAAAGACCTCCAAGGAAGGAGACTCCACTACACTATGAAGGAGTTTGTTCCATTGTCGAACAGCCCTTACTGTCAGGAAGTTCCTCCTAATGTTGAGCTGGAATCTCTTTTCCTGCGGTTTGTATCCATTGCTCCGGGTCCTAGTCTCTGGAGCAGCAGAAAACAAGCTTGCTCCCTCCTCAATATGACATCCCTTCAAGTATTTAAACAGAGCTATCATATCACCTCTTAACCTTGTCTTCTCTAGGCTAAACATACCCAGCTCCCTAAGTTGCTCCTCATAGGGCATGGTTTCCAGACCTTTTACCATTTTGGTCTCCCTCCTCTGGACGTGTTCCAGCTTGTGAATATCCTTCCTGAATTGTGGTACCCAGACCTGGACACAATATTCCAGGTGGGGCCTGACCAAAGCAGAACAGTGTGGGACTATTACCTCCCTTGATGTAGACAGTATACTTCTATTGATGCAGGCTAAAATCGCATTGGCCTTTTTAGCTGCCATATCACAATGTTGACTCATGTTCAACTTGTGGTCTACTTGGACTCCTAGATCCCTTTCACACATAGTCTTGTTAAGCCAGGTGTCCCCCATCCTATATCTGTGCGTTTCAGTAACATTTCCAAAGTCTGTGCATTCCATATATCAAGTACATAATGCTTGGAGGCAGTTTGCAAATATTAAGCATGTTCAGAAGCATGACTGTGCCCCTTAGTTATTTTCTCTCTCTTGTTTCTAAAATCCACAGGACTGTTAGTGAACCTCTCTCTTGTTCCGGTTATGGGAGGCCTTGCTCTGTGCACTGCGACTGAGCTGAGCTTCAATGTCCTTGGCTTCTCAGCAGCTTTGTCTACTAACATCATGGACTGGTATGTGTGTGTGTGTGCGTGTGTGCGTGTGTGTATATATATATATATATATGTTTAATATATCCTACCTTTCATCCTGTATGAAACCCAAAGCAGCTTACAATAATTTAAAACAAAAATGTAGCCATAGTTTATTGTGGCACCAGAGCTCTCTGACAGAGAAGGCTAAGTCTCTCACAAAACTGCAGTTCCCAGAATTCCCTAGCATTGAGCCAGGGCTGTTAAAGTGGCCTCAAACTGGATTGTTTCTGCAGTGTGCTTTGGACCATGGACTCTGGTTTGATTTCCAGATTAGTTTGATTCCCTATTTCAGGAGGAGTCAAACAATCAGGCTTTGCACATGTGGCATCCTGGTTTACTATGAGGTATTCATGTATCCATTGCTTTTATTCATATCCCCATTTCGTTGGTTTCAGCCACTGACTTTCCCTTGCTTGCGTTTTTCCCCAGCGATGGTTAAAAATAAACGTGGTTTCCTTCCCTCCTTACAGCTTGCAGAACGTGTTCTCTAAGAAACTGCTTAGTGGAGACAAGTACCGCTTCTCGTAAGTACCTGCCATATTTTAGAAACAAACATGATTGTCTCTGATTCGATGGATGGATTTAGGGGGAAAGCACAGGATCATCTCTTAGAATGTGTGATTTTTTAGATTTCAGCACACTGCCGAGTTCTGTTTTTTCAATGCCTGTTTCATCTCTGCAGTTATCATGCCCATGCAAATGGCTAATTTCACTCCATTTATTCCCCTCCCTCCATATGCTTTTGTAGTGCTCCAGAGCTGCAGTTCTATACCAGCGCAGCTGCTGTGATCATGCTGATTCCGGCTTGGATCTTCTTCATGGTAAGAAAAACAGAGGGAAGTGATGGGAGGTTTCTATGAATCAAAAACACTGCCGTTTACTTCTGCTTTGGTCAGAAAAACAAATAATGAAGGACATATGGAAATGATTAGAAGATGTCCTTCCCAAATTTTAGTTACTGGAGGACCTAGAGATAATGACAAGTCTGATATATGGGATAGAAATGGTGACCAAATTTCTGCAAAACTGTCTTCTGCCATTATACTCCTTGTCAGAGAGGTCCTAACTTTAGAAAGAGATAAGCAACTGCCCCAGGTAGCAGATGCTGGAAGGTAGTGAGGATGGCCGCTCCCTTAGCAGCTTCTGCTAAGCCCCAGCTGGCCATTTCTCTGTCCTTAGAGTAGAGAGCTATATGTGCCACACAACATCTCCTCCACTCCCTCAAGCAGCCTGTGTAAGGGAATATCCTAAACCACAGCCAGCATAGGAGGAAGGTCCAACTCCCCGCCTGGTTGGCTTCTGTATATGGAAGGGTGAAGGGCCATCTGCTATTTATGTTCTTGTTTTTGCTTTTAGGATATGCCAGTCATTGGGAAGAGCGGAAGGAGTTTCCAGTATAACCAGGACATTGTTGTGCTGCTCCTGATTGACGGAGTCCTTTTTCACCTTCAAAGCGTTACAGCCTATGCCTTGATGGGCAAGATTTCTCCTGTAACTTTCAGGTGAGCAGTTCATTTGGTTCTGCGGTAAAAATGAAATTTGTTTCTGCATTTCAGCAATTAAGTTTCCGACATTTTGTCCAGCTCACGATGCTATTTAAATTGGGAACAGGGGTACACAAAGGAGATGAGGGCCATCTCTTAAAAGATGTGATTTTTAGTATATTGGCAAGGATTTGAGACTCCTTATCTTCAGTTCAGTCTCAGTTCCGATTTACTGAAGAGGAGGAACAGTAGTGCTAGATGAGACATAAGAAAGGCCATGATAGATCTGACAAGAGGATCTTTAAAGGCCATATCTCACTGTTTAAAATGATGTTTTTATTTCCTCTCTACTCACTCACTCCGTTTTCTTGTCCCCTTTTCAGTGTCGCCAGCACAGTCAAGCATGCCCTTTCCATCTGGCTCAGTATCATTGTGTTTGGTAACAAGATCACCAGCCTTTCAGCCATCGGGACAGTTCTAGTGATGGTTGGAGTTCTGCTCTATAACAAAGCCAAGCAACATCAGCAGGCCACCCTCCAGAGCCTGGCAGTGCCATCATCGCCCCATTCGTCCCAGGCTACAAGTGAAGACACGGAGCCACTCATTCCAGCACATTTAAAGCCCTACGAGTGAGTTGGCCCTCTGCCCTTTTCATCGTGGCTTTTCCTCAGCGAACGTTGTTTTTTCCCCGGGAGTCCTTCGCCTGGCAGTCAGCAGTGCCAGGGCTGTGCTGCGGGATACGTTTTGCAGTCAAGAAAAATGGGAGACCATCCTGCAAAGAGGATGTAAAGAAGAGCAGGGTTGATGAAAAAGCTGGAAATCACACTCAACACTTGAGTTTTGTTGGAAAGGAGAAATGCAAATCTGGGAGGAATTCATGTGAGGTCTGGCCATTAACAAAACAATGTGAAATGTGGCATCTTTCCCTTTCATTTCCTTACACACACAAGGCCAAAAATACTTGCCTTCTGCAGGGAACGGTCAAGATTTTTTCCACTCTGTATGTGAGCAGAAGTAACAGCATTTTGAAAGACACCGGTCAGGTTTTTTTATTTGCATGTTAGTTGATGTCAGTTGCCACTATGGGACCCAAGTTTGAGGACCATTAAAAAGTCAGACCAGCAAAGGGGATAAAACTGGGGCTGCAAGGATTCTTAACCACTAACATGTCTCATCTGCTGCATAAACTGAAACGCAAATGTGTGTGTGTGTGTCTTCAAGCTGCCTGTTGACTTAGGCAACTCCATGAATTCCTTAGGTTTTCTTAAGCAAGGAATACTCAGAGGCAGTTTTGCCAGTTCCTTCCTCTGAAATATAGCTCCTAGTGCTTGTTGGTGGTCTCCCATTCAAGTACTAACCAGGGCTGATCCTGCTTAGCTTCCAAGATCAGATGGATCTGGTGCCTTTAGTGTACTTAGGCCCTTATGCAAATGCGCACTGTTAACCATCTCTAGGAATGGATGCCACTGTCTTACTATAGGTAAAGCCCTCTCAAGATATTCAGGTATGGCTGAGATTATATAAGCAGTTTGCACAGACCAAATTTACATTTGGAATGGTAAGTGTAATACAATGCAGTGCATTTCAGAGTTGAAATCTGTGAAGGGTTCTTAGGGCCAGGTTTGGAAAACATTTTGCAAGCAGGAATTACCCTTTTTTCCATGTCTTACTCTTGCAGGCCAAAGCAATAATGATTTTGCTTCACAGGTATATTTCTGATGAATGAGCATTCTTCCAAAAGAGTAAATTGAACAGGATGAAAAGAGAGGGGAGAAGTCTCTTTCTCTCTCTTTCGTCTTTAAATATTGTAGATAAGCTGACATATCGTATGTACATGTGACTGTAAGTCATCTCATGTATGAGTCGAGGGTAGGTTTTTGGCCAGATTATGGATTTTGATATGACCTGGATAAGTCGAGAGAGTAAAACTTAGCAACCTTTACAAAGGATGTAAAGGATGCGCAAAGGAAAATGATGTTAATGTTTGCGCTCACCCTAAAGGCTGGATGGACGCATAGTAGAGGAGGTAATGCTCTCTCTTAGGTCCTCTGAGAAGAGATTAAGCTCTCAGCTTTCACCCAGCGCTAGTTCCCTTTTTGATAGACTTAAAGTACAGTACTTTGCATTGACCTAGGTTTTTTTGAGTCCATTTATTGACTAAAATGTATGAGTATATAAGGCAAGTCATTTATAGTTGTATGCTCATTTTATGCATGCTGAGCAAGAGAGAAAGTGAGGCAGTGTGTGAGGGGCATAGTGGCTTTTTATCCAGTACTGCCAGGGACTCATGCTGAACAGTCTGGACATTGCTTGATAGGATCCACTCTTTGCGGATCCGCATTTGATGGGTTGTCATCTCAACTTGGTGGGATTCTCAGCACCCCAGCACCAAACGTATCATACTATTGGTCTGTCTAGCCCAGTATTGTTGCCATTTCTTTGGAAGGGATTTAACTATGGAGTGATTCACAGCATGAGCCATCCAGCTGAGATCCCATCCCATCTGTGCGATGCCATTGCTAGTCCTTGCCTTGCTTCTTAGGGAGTCAAGTCAACCACCAAACTTAGGATGCAAAAGAGCCAAGGTTCATCTTCCACAATGTCTAGACAGAAGAAACAAGGGGGGGAGAGTTTGTTGAACACATTGAGGGAGCCACTGCTTGCCAAGTTTTGTGGGGACTGAGCTGTACACAGTTGAAAGACAAGCCTCGTTCCATAGGGTTTTTGAAAGGCAAAGACATACAGGATTGTAATCTCGTATGGCTGCACTTGCCTATGATGCAACATCTAGTTCTGAAGAGGGAGGTCTCCATTGAGATGGGATGGCGAGGGATTGGGACAGTTGGAGACTTGGACTCAGGTTCATGCCAAGTGATGCCTTTTACACCAAGCTCCAGGTAGTAAAACCTGAGTTCTGGTCATTTTTACAAGCCTGGTGTTCACCAGTACCTGACAGAATCGTTGCTACTCTTGCCAAACTATAACCCCCAAGATTTTAGGGAAGCCATGACATTTAAGAAGTTCACGGCGTGTTTGGGGTAGGTCTTTCTATCTTGGGTCATAAATTTCACAGTTCCAACTTTGTGGGTATGTTCTTGGAGACTTTCTTCCAAGAAAAAAGCTATATAAGTTCACGTTGTTACTTCTCATTTGAATTGCTAATGCCAGGTAAATAGTTGCATGGACTGTTTCCCAGGAATGGAAACGTCCCTTTTCTTCCTGTGAAAACTTGAAGACGTAACATGTTGCTGGTGCTTTTGCATTGGGGGCCAACCTCAGCTTTCTGGATGTCATTGAGATAGAGAAAATAATACTATCCAACACGTTCTTTGAGACTCACTCTTTCAGTGTTTACTTGACATAGAGCAGCCTTTCCTAGCCAGGTATTTTGGACTACACAATCCATCGTGAAGATTTGGTTGTCCTGGGATGATAGAATGGTGGTCCTCCACACTCGGCTGGAAAATGCTGGCAAAGAACGCCTTCATATTGCCAACTAGCTTCCAAGCTTATCAGAACTTGGAAAAGACTTTTGCACTACAACTTCCAGAATCCCCCGCCTATGTTGGGATTGTAGAGGAAAAAGCAACCATTCTAAGCTCTGCGCATTCTACACCTTGACGTAACTGTGATGTCTATTTAAAATCCCGGTTGACCAATCCTGTGGATATCATTTTGTCGGTTTGTATCAAATGCAAACCGATTAACTATGGAACTAGCTTGCTGCAGCATTCATTTTTTAAAATAAATTTCCAATGCTGTGTATTCCTGTTCTTTGTCGCTGTTTCCATCGAAGCCCTCCTCCAACCACCATCTTGAGGGGCAGAGAGGCCTTGCAATTTTTTGTATTGTTTTGCAATTTTACTGTACTATGTACATATTTTACTATGATCATTGCGCTGAATAGCGGCTATAAATAAAAATTATATTATTTCTATTATTATTTTATTATGTGTCTAGATCAAGGGAAGAAGTAATGCCACTAATAGTTTCAGAGGAAAACATATATTCTTCCTTGCCCAACATACCCTTGAATCTGGAAAGCTAGCTTTGTGGGCTGTCAAGAATATCCATGACGCTTTTCCCTGTCTCCTGCGCCTGTGAGCACATCCTCCAAATCCAGGGAATCCTAGCCAGGGAAAAGCAGCATTTATTGATTTCTTTATTTACAGTATGTACTCCACCCTTCAGCCTTAAAGGCTCTCAGAGTGGCTACCATTATTTGCATGCAGAGAATATCCATCTATCTGAGGAGAGAGAAGAGCATTAAAACACTGAAATGCAGAACTATCAGGTCAGATGCGAACAGAGAAGCCATTGAAATAGACACCTGGCAACTTCAACAGGGAAGAAGAAACCCTCAAAGTGTACAAAGTTGGCTACCAGTCCCGAAAAACAGCAAAATCAGGACGCAGCCAATGCAAAGGAAAAGTACCCAGAGTCAGGAGGCTTTCCTAGCAGACATGGACCTCTAATGAACAGACACAAATTAATATATCGCTTCCTCTCAACCAACAGTGTGTGTGTTACACACACACACACACACACACACACAGTAGGTAGATGATAGATAGATATAGATCTATATTATACCCCACTCTCTTCCATGCCAGCATTCTCTGAAATGCCAGCCACAGCTGTTGGCGAAATGTCAGGAATAAACTTTTTGGAACTGGCCATTGCCCGAAAAACCCACAAAAAACTATGTGAATGTCCTGATACCTAGAATGTAATGACATTATATGGTATGATGATACAAGAAACATTTTGATAATGTGATTTGTAGAGCCTTTTGTTGTATTTATTTTTTATATATGTGTGTGTGTTTAATAATAAATTTTAAAAAGAGAGAGATGCCCAAATGCACCACCAGAGACTAAAGAAATGAAACCGAATGTCGCTATCTCAAAACAATTTCTTTTCACTTAAAAACAAGGCAGCTCGGACTAATTTCGATATGCCATTGGATCTTTTATATTGCGTTTTATATAGTGTTGTAACTTTGCTTAAACCTCTATTCAAACGTTTCTGAAAGAGGATCAATGCTGCGCATGAGCTGTGTAATCCTGTGCGTCTTTTATGGCTCCATTGAGAAATTCTTTTCACGCTTGACAGTTTCTATATCTGTGGTTTGTGAAGTCGAAGGCTTTCATGGCCGGCATCCATATTTTTTTGTGGGTTTTTTGGGCTATGTGGCCATGTTCTGGAGAGTTTATTCCTGAGGTTTTGCCGGCATCTGTGGCTGGCATCTTCGGAGAATGCTGGCATGGAAGAGAGTTGTGTGTGTGTGTATCTATGGCGGGGTACAGACGCCGCTTGCGGCGGTCTGCGCCGCCGCAGTAGGTCTGTGGGGGAGCCGGAGCCTTCACACGGCCCGACTCCCGCGCGGACCGAAAAGAAGCTCCAAAATGGAGCTTCTTTTTAAATCGCGTTTGCGATGTAGTGAGGCGCCAGGGGCGCACTCACTACTCACAACGCCCCGACGCGTACGGACGCTCAGCGTCCGATACGTAAAGATGGCGGCGCCCGTATGAACAGGGCGCCGCCATCTTGTACGTATTCAATACGTACTAGGGTTAGGGTGTGTGGAAGCACCGCCCCTTCCTAACCCTAGTACGTATTGATGACGTACATTTGGCGGTCTGTAAACCGACTCATATCTATCTATCCTATCTATCTATCTATATGGTATATATACATTTTGTCAGCATCTGTGGCTGGCATCTTTGGAGCAGGCTGGCATGAAGAGAGGTGTGTGTGTGTGTATCTCTCTCTCTCTCTCTCTCTCTATCTATTCTATTATATGGTATATATACATTTGTCAGCATCGGTGGCTGGCATTTTCAGAGAATGCTGGCATGGAAGAAAGTGGGTTTATGTACTGTTAGTTGAGAGGAAGTGATTTACATGTTAGTCTGTGTATTGTTCTGTTGCTGAATGGAAAGGTCTACAGGGGTGTCTATTGCCATTCACAACACAACAATAGACAGATTAACATGTAATCACTTTCTATATATCCAACTTTCTCCCATGCCAGCATTCTCTGAAGATGCCAGCCACAGATGCCGCGAAACGTCAGGAACAAAACTCTTCTAGAACGTGGCCATATAACCCGAAAAACCTTTAAAAAATCTTTTGTGGTTTGTTTGTGTTTTGTAAATATTTGCAACTAATTTTAGATACCTCTGCTGCAAATTTCCTGGGTCTGCGACTGTCATGAACTTATCACTTGCTCCAAAAACTTCCTAGTCGGTTTCACTGAAGAGTCCAGGTAAGACGTTGCCAAATCGCTTGGGAGTGAAACAATGAGCACTCTGCACAAGCCCCAAAAATGGTGGTGAAAAGAACACACCATGTAGCCAACCATGCGCCAGATGCCTTCATTCAGCCAATAGAATACTGGCTGGAAGGACTGGGTTGGCAGTTAAAACTGGCAGTTGGAGAACGGTTTGAGTCTCGAGTGAACTGTTAGTCGGGGCTTGACTGAAGAACAAGATGGTCCTGTTAGGTCCAGAGAGGGACCTTAATGTATTAGACTCTGAAAGAAAGAGATTCAGACTCTGAAAGAATGAAACAGTTGTTTTCCAGCGATGGAGGTGTAAACATGGTTTGAGCACAGGTCCATTCCATGAGGTGTCTAGATGCCTCATTATTTCTTCCAAACAAAGCGGATACTCCTGGGCTTTCATTCCATGTTTGTGTGACATTTTGAGGAGGTATGTTAGTTTCCTGTTGGTATGGCGCCCCTCGCCCACGCACTGACCACTTGTCCGCCATGGAGTCATGACAGCCGGCAGCAAACTCGTTGAGATGCGCCTATCGCGAGAGGAGACCGAGGCATGGTCTGGCCTCCTCACAGGCCGGGAAGGGGCGCGGGGGCCGCCCACCATCGCGGCGATCTTCCAGCCTGGAAGACAAAGAGCCCTCCTCTAACCACCATCTTGAGGGGGAGAGGCCAGGCCTGGAAGACAAAGAGCCCTCCTCTAACCACCATCTTGAGGGGGAGAGAGGCCAAGCCTGGAAGACAAAGAGCCCTCCTCTAACCACCATCTTGAGGGGAGAGAGGCCAGGCCTGGAAGACAAAGAGCCCTCCTCTAACCACCACTTGAGGGGGAGAGAGGCCAAGCCTGGAAGCCAAAGAGCCCTCCTCTAACCACCATCTTGAGGGGGAGAGAGGCCAGGCCTGGAAGACAAAGAGCCCTCTCACCACCAATTGAGGGGAGAGAGGCCAGCCTGGAAAAAGAGCCCTCCTCTAAGCACCACTTAGGGGGAGAGAGGCCAGGCCTGGAAGACAAAGAGCCCTCCTCTAGCACCATCTTGAGGGGGAGAGAGGCCAAGCCTGGAAGACAAAGAGCCCTCTCTGACCACCATCTTGAGGGGGAGAGAGGCCAAGCCTGGAAGACAAAAGGCCCTCCTCTAACCACCATCTTGAGGGAGAGAGGCCAGGCCTGGAAGACAAGAGCCCCTCCTCTAACCACCATCTTGAGGGGGGAGAGAGGCCAGGCCTGGAAGACAAGAGAGCCCTCCTCTAAGCACCATCTTGAGGGGGAGAGAGGCCAAGCCTGGAAGACAAAGAGCCCTCCTCTAACCACCATCTTGAGGGGGAGAGAGGCCAAGCCTGGAAGACAAAGAGCCCTCCTCTAACCACCATCTTGAGGGGGAGAGAGGCCAGGCCTGGAAGACAAAGAGCCCTCCTCTAAGCACCATCTTGAGGGGAGAGAGGCCAAGCCTGGAAGACAAAGAGCCCTCCTCTAACCACCATCTGTGGGGGAGAGAGGTCAAGCCCTGGAAGACAAAGAGCCCTCCTCCAACCACCATCTTGAGGGGAGAGAGGCCAAGCCTGGAAGACAAAGAGCCCTCCTCCGACCACCATCTTGAGGGGGGAGAGAGGCCAAGCCTGGAAGACAAAGAGCCCTCCTCTAACCACCATCTTGAGGGGGAGAGAGGCCAGGCCTGGAAGACAAAGAGCCCTCCTCTAAGCACCATCTTGAGGGGGGGAGAGAGGCCAAGCCTGGAAGACAAAGAGCCCTCCTCTAACCACCATCTTGAGGGGGAGAGAGGCCAGCCTGGAAGACAAAGAGCCCTCCTCTGACCACCATCTTGAGGGGGAGAGAGGCCAAGCCTGGAAGACAAAGAGCCCTCCTCTGACCACCATCTTGAGGGGGAGAGAGGCCAAGCCTGGAAGACAAAGAGCCCTCCTCTGACCACCATCTTGAGGGGGAGAGAGGCCAAGCCTGGAAGACAAAGAGCCCTCCTCTGACCACCATCTTGAGGGGGAGAGAGCCAAGCCTGGAAGACAAAGAGCCCTCCTCTGACAACCATCTTGAGGGGGAGAGAGGCCAAGCCTGGAAGACAAAGAGCCCTCCTCTAACCACCATCTTGACGGGGAGAGAGGCCTTGCAATTTTTTGTATTGTTTTGCAATTTACTGTACACCGCTATGATCATTGCGGAATAGCGGTCTATAAATAAAATAATAATAAATAATAATTTATCAAACCAGATATCTTCGATGGAAACAGCGAACAAGAACAGGAATACACAGCATTGGAAATTTCATTTTAAAAAATGAATGTTGCAGCAAGCTAGTTCCATAGTTAATCGGTTTGCATTTGATACAAACCGACAAAATGATATCCACAGGATTGGTCAACCGGGATTTTAAATAGACATCACAGTTACGTCAAGGTGATTATGCGCAGAGCTTAGAAATGTTGCTTTTTCCTCTACAACTCCAACATAGTCGGGGGATTCTGGAAGTTGTAGTGCAAAAGTCTTTTTCCAAGTTCTGATTAAGCTTGGAAGCTAGTTGGCAATATGAAGGGCATTCTTTGCCAGCGTTTTCCAGCCGAGTGTGATGGACCACCATTCCTATCATCCCCAGACACCACAATCTTCTACGATGGATTGTGTAGTCCAAAATACCTGGCTAGGAAAGGCTGCTCTATGTCAAGTAAACACTGAAAGAGTGAGTCCTCAAAGAACGTGTTGGATAGTATTATTTTCTATCTCATATTGACATCCAGAAAGCTGAGGTTTGGACCCCAATGCAAAAGCACCAGCAAACATGTTACGTCTTCAAGTTTTCACAGGAAGAAAAGGGTACGTTTCCATTCCTGGGAAACAGGTCCATGCAACTATTTACCTGGCATTACTTGCAATTGCAAATGAGAAGTACAACGTGAACTTATATATGCTTTTTTCTTGGAAGAAAGTCTCCAAGAACATACCCACAAAGTTGGAACTGTGAAATTTATGACCCAAGATAGAAAGACCTATCCCCAACACGGCCGTGAACGTCTTAAATGTCATGGCTTCCCCTTAAAATCTTGGGGGTTATAGTTTGGCAAGAGTAGCAACGATTCTGTCAGGTACTGTGAACAGACCAGGCTTGTAAAAACTGACCAGAACCTCAGGTTTTACTACCTGGAGCTTGGTGTAAAAGGCATTCACTTGGCATGAACCTGAGTCCAAGTCTCCAACTGTCCCAATCCCTCTGCCATCCCATCTCAATGGAGACCTCCCTTCTTCAGAACTAGTGTTGCATTCATAGGCAAGTGCAGCCATACTGAGATTACAATCCTGTATGTATTTGCCTTTCCATAAACCCTATGGAACGAGGCTTGTCTTTCAACTGTGTACAGCTCAGTCCCACCAATACTTAGCAAGCAGTGGCTCCCTCAATGTGTTCAACAAACTCTCCCCCCCCCTTGTTTCTTCTGTCTAGACATTGTGGAAGATTGAACCTTGGCTCTTTTGCATCCTAAGTTGGTGGTTGACTTGACTCCTCTAAGAAGCAAGGCAAGGACTAGCAATGGCATATCGCACAGATGGGATGGGATCTCAGCTGGATGGCTCATTGCTGTGAATCACTCCATAGTTAAATCCCTTCCAAAGAAATGGCAACAATACTGGGCTAGACAGACCAATAGTATGATACGTTTGGTGCTGGGGTGCTGAGAATCCCACCAAGTTGAGATGACAACCCATCAAATGCGGATCCGCAAAGATGTGGATCCTATCAAGCAATGTCCAGACTGTTCAGCATGAGTCCCTGGCAGTACTGGATAAAAAGCCACTATGCCCCTCACACACTGCCTCACTTTCTCTCTTGCTCAGCATGCATAAAATGAGCATACAACTATAAATGACTTGCCTTATATACTCATACATTTTAGTCAATAAATGGACTCAAAAAAACCTAGGTCAATGCAAGTACTGTACTTTAAGTCTTATCAAAAAGGGAACTATGCGCTGGTGAAAGCTGAGAGCTTAATCTCTTCTCAGAGGACCTAAGAGAAGCATTAACCTCCTCTACTATGCGTCCATCCAGCCTTTAGGGTGAGCGCAAACATTAACATCATTTTCCTTTGGCACGGCTTCCGGACTCTTCGGACACATGCCTCATTTAAACAGCATACCTCCAAAGTGACCCAAAACAGCTTTATTTTGGCCCGTCTGCATGGGCCTTCAGACTCTGAAAGAAACAGTTGTTTCTGACTTATGGCAGCCTTAAGGAGAACCTTCCATGGAAGGTTTATTCAAATGAGGTTCGCCACAGCCGTCCTCTGAGGCTGAGAGAGTGTGGCTTGCCCAGTGGGTTCGCATGGCCATTCATAGCAGGATATGTTTGCATGTTGTGTGTCTTTGAGTTGTTTCTGACTTATGGCATCCTGAAGGAGAACCTTTCATGGGGTTTTCTTGGCAAGTTTCCTCAGAAGGGGTTTGCCATGGCCTTCCTCTGAGGCTGAGAGAGTGTGACCAACTCAGGGTCAGTCATTTGTTGTTGTTGTTGTGTACTTTCAAGTCATTTTGGACTTATGGCAATCCTATACTACTACTACTATTTATTTTGTGCGTGTGGTGTGTGCCTTCATGTTGTTCTGGACTTATGGCAACCCTAAGGGGAACTTGGCCATTGCCTTCCCCAGTTCCCCTGAGGCTGAGAAAGTATGGCATGCCCAGTGTCACCCATTGGGTTTCTTGGCTGAGCTGGGATTCGAACCCTGGACTCCACAGAGTTGTAGTCCAAAGCAGAGTCGTAAGAAGGGACCTCCCCAGTCCCAAGAAACGAGTTTTAAGTTTTGGGAGCTGGAGTGCCCAGTTCAAAGGCCTAGCCATGTTAGTCTGGAAACTCAGTACAGTGGTACCCCGGGATACGAATGCGCCGCCTTACGAAATTTCCGGGTTACGAAAAAAATCCATTTAAAAAAACTGTTCCGGGTTACGAAGGTTTTTTCAGGTTACGAAAAATTTTTTGGTGCTTTTTGGCGCTATTTCACACGAAATCGCGGCTTTTCCCCATTAGCGCCTATGGGTTTTTCGGCTTGCGAAGTATTCCGGGTTACGAAAGCGGCGGCGGAACGAATTAATTTCGTAACCCGGGGTACCACTGTATTCAAAGGGATCTTTGTAGTACCCTTTCAGAGTTAGGTCCAAAACAGATTGCAGAAATAATCCAGTTTGAGGCCGCTTTAACTGCCTTGGGGAATCCTGGGAATTGTAGTTTGCGGTGGCCCCAGAGCTCTCTGACAGAGAAGGCTAAATAGCTCACAAAACTACAGTTCCCAGGATTCCCTTGCCTTAAGCCAGGGCAGTTAAAGCGGCCTCAGACTGGATTATTTCTGCCGCGTGTTTTGGACCTCAGTCCAGCAATGAAAATGGGACGCTATGCCAGCTTTCGAAAGCGAGTTACAGGTACCATAATGCATCTCAGCAAATGCATCTGAGGAAGTTGACTTTAGTCTTAGCCACTATAGGTCCCAGTTCTTTGAAAAGAGTGGGATATACTGTATATAAATATATAAATATAATCATAATCATAATAATACAAAATCTTATGCTGCCAACTTCTTTCTTTCAGTTAGTCTCAAAGGTGCTGCAAAAGGAACCATAACCACAAGCGATCATTCCTCTGTTCATTTAAAGGTAACTTACTAAGGACAAAATGAATGTATTTTATGTAGAGTATTTATATCCCGGGTCCTGTTCTCTCAACCAATGGAGACTGTAGTAACTCCTCCAGCTGGCCTTGGCTTTATCCCATCTGAAAAGCTCAAAAGTCTCCATTCCCCTTTAGCTGAGGACGGCTAAAAGCCACCCATCTTTGCCCCTTGCAGGTGCTGCGCCAACGGCACGGCGGGGCACTGATGCGCTCCCTAAAAAGGAACCACTCTAGGCAACTTCTTTTTGTGAGCGCCATAATGGTGCCCGCTCGCCATGACGCCACTGCTTCCACTGTTTGGGCACGCGGATGCCTGTGCATCATCGTTGCGTGCTCCCTGTGGCAAAATGGCACACAGACGCTGATTGTAGGGCTGGGCGCGTCTGGATGCCAAGCCCTCCAGAGCCCTAAAATTGGCCCCAGGGGCAAAGGTGGCAAGGGGGGGGGGCAAAAGAAGGAGGCAAGAGGGAGGGGAGGGAAAGGGACGGGGGGAGCTGGCGAATTCAAAGCAGTCAAAGCCGTGAATTCGGAGGGATGACTGTAGAACAATAAGAAATACAACAATAATTTTTAAAATACAACAGTAATATTGTCTCCCGTCTCTTATTGGTCTTCCTGCAGGTGCCACCTTTCAATCCTCTGGAGGACTGTGCACCTGAAAAAGGACAGAGAAATCAGGATTTTGTTTTTCTTTTTGACAGCATCATCCCTTTTGAAGCCCGCTGCTTGCAGTATTCCAAATGGACATTCCCCAAATGAGGGTTTGATAATGGAAGGCACAGTTGCCTCAGCATCGAGTCAAAGGAGGGCACCATGTCCCATCTCATTTCCATGACATCAAAGATATTGGCTATTTCTCCGCAGAGAAGAGAGGGCGGTTTGTCATGCCACCAGTTTCTTCTGAAGTGACAGAGAATCTTATAGGATCTTCCCCAGGCCCACCTTTGTAACACATCTCACTTTAAAGTCATGTGCATCTTCGCAGGCCTAAGGATTTGTTCCACGATGAAACTCCCCAAGATGGTCGAGATTATTCGTATCTACTCATGGAGCTTCTCTGGATCTGGAATGAAAGTGATGATCTTCTCGATGACGCAGAGTGCCTTCTCCTGAGGAGAGAAAGACATTCTGGCCTCAGGAATAAGAGGACACCTCTTGCGGAGAATCAGCACAGACCTTGTGATGGTGTGATATCCTTACCTGGGCCTTGATCTGCATCTCATCTGGCGAATGGCAAGGTTGCTGGGAGATCTGTAGTAGCACCAGGTGGAGCACTTCGTCCATCTTGCAATTCTCTCTGGTGAGGATGCCAGTCATCAAGTCATCACAGACTCTGACAAGAGAAATGTAACAAGTCACCTGGATACTGAGGACCCCGGGGGATGTTTGTCAGAGGAGGAGAAGCAATTCATCTACCCTTCCGATGACTCCAATTCGTGGTCCACAAAGACAGTCATATCTCCTTCGGCAACCATGTTTGCAATCTTCACGGCCTTTTCACGGTTGGAATAGCTGGAACTTTTGGCTTCTTAACGTTAGAATGAATTTGGATCCCAATAACCACTGAAGGACGACGCTTGGGTCATTAGGACTCTCTTTGCTTACCGGCTCAGTAAGACAGTGTTCCTCCTCACTGCTCTCAGGGGTAGCCAGCTCATCCCAGGTATCTCTAGACCAGGGGTAGGCAACCTGCGGCCCGTGGGCCGGATGCAGCCCGTCGAGGCCTTGGGACTGGCCCCAGCCCAGTCCTGCCGCCGGGGCCTTTGGGGGGCAATTGTCTATAGAAGCCTCAGAAACATTCATTTATATTAACATTTTTTAAAAAATCAGCAAATTTTTTTGCATGTCCTCCATTTTTTTTTTTAAGTGTCTTCCATTTGAAAATTTTGTCCTACATTTGTCCTGGTTTATTTATATATTTAATTTTTTAAAAAATTATTTAATTATTTATTTTTGGGCTTTGGCCCCCCAGTTGTCTGAGGGACAGCAACCCGGCCCCCGGCTCAAAAAGGTTGCCTATCCCTGCTCTAGACTCTGAACATCTAAAATGACGGGAGGAAAAGACCATCCCTCCTGTCTACAGCTGCCCTACAAAGCTGTTTGTCAGAGGAGGAGGAGAAGAAGCAATCCATCTACCCTTCTGATGACGCCAATACATGGTCCACAAAGATGGTCATATCCCCCTCTGCAACACTGTTTGCAATCTCCATGGCCTTTTCATGGTTGGAACGGCTGGAATCTTTGCACAGACCACGGAGACACACTTGACACAGACGATGAGCAAAATGGTAAATCAGATATGAGACCCTCCAAGATGGTAGTGAGGACGGCTGGAATCCAGTCATTTAGCTTTTCCGTATCTGGGATGAACGTTAAGATTCTCCCAATGATTGCCTTCACCTGAAGAGAGAAGGACACTAAATAAGAGGACACTTCTTGCAGGGAATCAGAACAGACCTTGTGATGGTGTGATATCCTTACCTGGGCCTTGATCTGCATCTCATCTGGCAAATGGCAAGGTTGCTGTGAGATATGCAGCATCACCAGCGGACCACTTCGTCCATCTTGCAGTTCTCACTGGTGAGGACGCCAGTCATCAAGTCATCGCAGACTCTGACAACAGAAAGGGAAGAAATCACCTGGCTACTGGCTTCCTGCTCAGGGCCCCAGGGGTGTTTGTGAGGAGCAGAAGAATCCATCCATCTTCCTTTCCGATGACTCCAATACATGGTCCACAAAGATGGTCATATCCCCTTCGGCAACCATGTTTGCAATCTCCATGGCCTTTTCACGGCTGGAACGGCTGGAATCTTCGCACAGACCATGGAGACACACTTGACACAGACGATGGGGAGAAGGGGAAATCAGATATGAGACCCTCTAAAATGTTAGTGAGATAGCAGGAATCCAGTCATTTAGCCTTTCCGTATCCAGGATGAACGTTAAGACTCTCCCAGTGATTCTCACTGCCTTCACCTGAAGAGAGAAGGACACTTCTAAGCTTGGGAAGTGAAACAGGGAGCACTCTGTGCAAGCCTCAAAAATGGTGGTGAAAAGACACACCATGTAGCCAACCTTGCACTAGATGCCTTCATTCAGCCAATAGAATGCTGGCTGGAAGGACTTTAAAAATGCTGAGTTGGCAGTTAAAACTGGCAGTTGGAGAACGGTTGAGTCTCGCAGCGAACTGTTAGTCGGGGCTTGACTGCAGAACAAGATGGCCCTTTTAGGCTCAGAGAGGGACCTTAATGTATTTAGGAATTGGCGTGTTGGTGGAGGCCTTTGTAGCTCCTCCAGTGCAACTCTATGGTCAATTAACTAAAATTAACACATAGTGAGAGAGACAGAGGGAACCGAAACTCACTGCGAAAGGGCGTTCATGGGGGGCAGGCCTTGTCCTTCATGTGGTGTAGCAGGTCCAGCCTCTAGAGCAGAACTCCAAGGATATCAATTACTTCTCTGCAGAAAAGAGAGAGCCAGGCCAGAGAGAGGTGACAGAAAAGATGGTTAGTTAAGGAGCCTGGATTCCTAGATCTAGCCCCAATGGCCACTCCTGCCCCAGCCCTGTCTTCTAACCAACTTACCTTGGAGCCATGTATTTTTTAAACCAGCTGCCGGTCCCCGCCTTCAAAGACTGGGACTGGCTGACCAGGATGTTTGTTAGCATGGTCAGGTAGAAGGGGAGAGCAGCAGTCAAACTCTGGAGGTAGCTAAGATATCTGACAATGACACCAATCGCTCTGACCGCCTTCACCTGAGGAGGAGAGAAGAGGACTGCTCTTGTAAACAATCCAGAAAGAGGGAGGGCCACCTGCAGATGGGGACCCTTTGGATTTCCTACCTTGTGGCTGAGTCATGCAAGGGTCAGCCCCTTACCTTGGCCAAACGTTGTTCCTCACTGTCCTCTACCATGGAGCCTCCATTGGCTTGGCGCATGAACTGATACATGCAGTGAGGTACATTGCAATCGGGTGACTCCAAGACTGCATACATGAGCTCATCACAGACCCTAGGGAAAAGGAAGGATAGACTCTAGAGAATGGACTCCCAGCCCCTGAGAGGGAAATAGGGACGCATGGAGGGAATCCGCCTATGTTTCCGAAGATTTGAAGCAATGGTCCAACATGGTCTCCAGATACCTCCAGGCAATAGTGTTGGCCGTATGGATCTTTATTCTCAGGCAGAAACCAGAGAACTTTTTGCACAAACAGTGCAAGTCCTTATGCGTCTGGAAAGAAAGAAAAATGAGAATGGGATTTGTTGTATGTCACAAGAAGGAAAATGTGTCTTTGCCCTCTTTCTCACCGGTGAAGATCCAAGTTTATCTACGTCACACTTCACAAAACTGTCTTGTGAGTCGCTGTCAGGTTGTAGTAGCACCAGGTGGAGCACTTCGTCCATCTTGCAATTCTCTCTGGTGAGGACGCCAGTCATCAAGTCATCACAGTCTCTGACAAGAGAAATGTAACAAGTCACCTGGATACTGAGGACCCCGGGGATGTTTGTCAGAGGAGGAGAAGCAATCCATCTACCCTTCCGATGACTCCAATTCGTGGTCCACAAAGACGGTCATATCCCCTTCGGCAACCATGTTTGCAATCTTCACGGCCTTTTCACGGTTGGAACGGCTGGAATCTTCGCATAGGTGATGGAGCAATGCCTTCTGTTATCAGGGGCCCTGGGGACTCTAAGCGCCGTGGGAATGACGATGCCTTCTTGGTGGAGCTAGTGAAGTTTGAGTTTGAATCTGGAAAGCTAGCTTTGTGGGTTGTGAGAATCTTCCTGCTGCTGTTCCCTGTCTCCTGGGTCTTTGAGCACATCCTCCAAATCCAGAGAGTCTTTCTCTCCCTCTGAGGCCTGGACCAAGGCAGATGGACTGGAGGGAGGCTCGGCTTCTTAAGCTTAGAATGAATTTGGATCCCAATAACCGCTGAAGGACGACGCTTGGGTCATTAGGACTCTCTTTGCTTACCGGCTCAGTAAGACAGTGTTCCTCCTCACTGCTCTCAGGGGTAGCCAGCTCATCCCAGGTATCTCCAGACTCTGAACATCTAAAATGACGGGAGGAAAAGACCATCCCTCCTGTCTACAAATCCCCTAGAAAGCTGTTTGTCAGAGAAGGAGGAGAAGCAATCCATCTACCCTTCTGATGATTCCAGTATATGATTGGTAAAGAGGTCCATATTCCTCTTGACAACTATAGCTGCAATCTCCATGGCCTTTTCATGGTTGGAAGGGCTGTAATCTTTACACATGTCGTGAAAACCTGTTTTTGTCTGTCATGGAAAAAATCGGGAGGGGGGATTTGGTAACTGGCATTTGCTGTAACAAGCCTTGGAAATTGATTCCAATTTTCATGGAAGTCAGAAGACATAGGACCCCTTTACTATTATTATGGGAGAGGCTGCTTTCCTGGCCTCTCCAGGACTAGTTCTGACAATAGACTATGATATGAGCTGAAAAAGCCCAATGCTCACTAGTCCAGCCTCCCTGGTTGCTCTGAGATGAATTTCCCACCCGAAAGGTCTATGGAAGAGGTGCCCTGGGGTCTCTAAGTGCCCCGAGGAGGACGATGCCTTCTTGGTGGAGGTAGCAAAGCTATCAGGGTAGACCTGCTAGTGGTCCTTTTCAGAGGAACTGTATGCCTCACCTCCAGTGATGCCAAAGGGGAGCCTTGGTAGGGAATGGGGGCATGTTCCTCTTGGTCCTGGGAGCTGTGTAGAAAAGCACAAGGAGGTGATATGTGACATTGGGGCCATAAAAACTATACTGAATTGGTTTGTGGAGACAATTCTCATGTTTTGTCCTTTGTATTGTCTGCCTTTTCTTTTAAACGTTTTACGCTTTTTGATAAGCTCATGTTGTCATGGCCTTTGGCTAGTGCAATAAACTTGATGATGATGATGATGATGATGATGTAGCATGCTTCCGCCTCCCAATCCTTCCACTCCATCACAAACATCTACACAATGCTTGCCAAGGGAAAACCTTTTCCATACAAGGCTCTACCATTCAGTGTTGTTTTCTTCAGTGGCACTCACTACAGTGATAGGAACGCATTGGAAATAGTGGGGCTTTCATGTATACCCATAACTTCCCGCATTCCCTCTTTCTTTCACACACACAAATATACATGCATATATACATATACCATTGAAAGGACAAATGGGTTGATTCCATCTCTTGCTCCAAAATAGGCAGGAAAAACGTGTATGCTCAAACCCCATTGGCTGCAATGGAGGAACGCTTCCGCATTTGGCGCAGCACATGCCACAGGTCCACATGCCATTCATTTATTCTCCCATGGCTTAAGCTGTGGGTTCTTTTCGGCACACACGGGCGCCGCCATCAGTGTGCCACTAGCACACTGTGGCTCATCGATGACGCAAGTACGGCGCCCTGATGTACGGACGCGGCGCCGCACATGCGCCATCAGGCCGCCATCCATACAGACTAGGGACTTGACATTATTTCTCCAATCCTTTGGGATCAACCAGGCAGCTCCAAAGCTTTTTGTATTTCCTTATTGCTCTCAGATACGAACCCTGACATAACATAAAAGGTTGCCAAATTTTGTGCCGAGGCAATAATAGTTTTAGACAAACAATGTTGGCTAGAGGAGAAATGCAAGGCATGTGTCTGCAATCCCTTTGAAACTTTTACCACTTAAGAATCATGGCAGCTCTGACTAGTTTTGATGTGCCATTTTATACTTTTTATACAAATTTGTATACCGATCTCTCTCTGGATCAATCTAGAGGCTGCAGTGCCCTGAGTATCCACAATGGCTTCAGACAACCGTTCTTTCCCTGTGTCCCTCTGTCTTCCATTGAGGCCAATGCTGCTAGAAAGCCTTACAGCTGGAGGGAGGAGGAGGAGGAAAGAAAGGGCCCTTGGCTTTGCACAGCCAGAGATCCCTCTGCGCTGGGCACTTACGTGTGTGTGTGTGTGTGTGTGTGTGTATACATACATATATCAGAAGTGTATGTATATACATACACACACATATATACACAAACCACATACATATTTCTGCTGTGTGTGTGTGTGTGTGTGTGTGTGTATATATATATATATATATATATATATATATATAGACACACATATACACAAACACATAGGATAGGATAAGATAGGAGAGGAGAGGATTACCAACTGGTTGACGGAAACTGAAATGTCTATAACTGATCTGAAAGTGTATTTGAAATTGCAATTATTATTTTATCAATTTTTGTATTGGTCAATGACCAAATAAATTTTACTACTATATATATGTTATAATATTTATATAATGTTTGTATTGTATTTAACATTATATTGTTTTAGTTACGTTATTTTAAAATTTTTTAAAGCTTTTTTTAATGTGTTTTTATATTGCAAGTCACTTTGGGTCCACTTTTGGGGCATAAAAAAGGGGGACCCAAGTTGGCTTGCAAAATAAAAGCACATTAAAAAAAATTAAAAATTAAAATAACCTAATCAAAAAAATGTAATGTTAAATACAATACAAATAATAATAATAATAATAACAACAACAACATCCCATGGCATCCATGGATTTGGGGATCCAGGGTTCCCTCTGTGACTTGGCCTCATGGAAACAAAAGCAGGGCTTGGGGCCACAAAGACTGGACCCTGCCTTCCATCCTGAGGCTCTTTTGGGAGATGTAGTATCAAAGGGCCATGTCTTCCAGTTTGATATCCAGGGCAGCAGGGTTGAACCCTTCAGATGCCCAGGACCAAAGCCTTTGGCTTCCCTGCCTCGTTATTGTTGTTGTTGTAAACATGGACCCAAAAACGCCAGCCCTGAGTCTCCCAAACCCAATATAATACTAATATATATTAGTATTTGTATTTATTAGTACAGTATTTGTATATATATTAGTATTTGTATTTTTAAGAGGTTTTGCTGCACAATGGGCTAATACAGATCCCTCTGTTTCTTCTGCAGCACAAGAGGGAAGAAGGATGATGGGTTTGATGCTGCTGGCGCCCTTCGCGAGTTCAGGGAATGCTTAGCTGTGGACTACAATTCCCATCATCCCCGGAGGGCTCAAGGATGCTGGGAATTTCCAGAAAGGAGCTCGAGGGAGGGGGCCAAGAGACCTCTGCATGGCCTGCTGGGGATGATGGGAAGTGTCCTCCAACCCTAGTCTTGAAGGGCTCTAAGGCAGAGAATGGAGGGCTTGATGAGGATGATGGGAAGTGTCCTCCAAGACCCCTAACATGGACATTCAAGCCAACAGCCCTGGGAAGGGGGATGATAGGTCCTGCAGTTCAAGAGGCCTGCTGCTCCCCCTGAACCCTGAGGAGCTCAGGTCTGTGTCTGTGTGCTTGACAAGGGCTGCAAGATCCCTATATATATATATTAGTATTTGTATTTTTAAGAGGTTTTGCTGCAGAATGGGCCTTTCAGGGGATCCCTGGGACTCAGGGATCTATCTCTCTGGATCGATCTCTGACTCGATCCAGAGGCTGCATTGCCCCGAATAGCCACAAGAGGGCGCCCTTATATTAGGGATGCTCTTTATTATCAGCCACATCATAAAACCCAAGTCTATGGGGACTAATGCTATTTTCCCATTGGCTCCCAACAATTAAAATAGCCTAATTAAAACAATGCAATGTTAAATACGATGCAAACATTACATCATCATAATAAATTTTATTTTGATGCCCCAAAAAGGGACCCAAGGGGGCTTGCAATATAAAAGGCTTTCGCAGCCATACGCAGAGGTCAGAAACCAGCACCGCTGCGGGTTTGACAGCACTTTCAACTGACACGGATCAATGCTATGGAATTCTGGGAGTTGTAGTTCTGTCAGAGGGCTCTGGCGGCCCAAAACAAATTACAGGTTCGCAGAATTGTAGTGTAGTTAAAGTGGTGTCAAACTGGATTATTTCTGCAGTGCGGATTCGTTCGGCCTAAAGGAAAGAAGCCTCCAGAGTACGTTTTCTGAGACTGCGGAAATAATCCAGTTTGAAACCGCTTTAACTGCCCTGGCTCAGTGCTAGGGAATCCTGGGAGTTTTGATTCACGGACAGAGAAGGCGAAACGTCTCACAAAAGTACATTTCCCAGAATGCCCTAGCATTATTAAGACAGGGCAGTTAAAGCGGCCTGAAAGCGGGTTATTTCTGCAGTGTGTAACTTTTGGGGCCTATCCCTGGTGTTCAATAATACAGGTGTGAGTCTATGGAAATGCTCAGGAGGCTATGACTCTGGAGACCAGGGTTGACATCCTGCTTGGCTAAGTCACACTCTCTCAGCCTCCTCAGGGGAAGAAGGCAGCAGAGAAGGCCTTAAAGGCACAGGAGAAGAGACCAGGAAGAATTCAGTGAAGAGGACATTAAAGGGCAAAGAAAGGCGGAAGTCCAGCAAGAGACCCGGAAGCACCGACTCCGCCTTCTCGGATTCGTTCTAGTAAAAAAGTCTATGCGTCGCGCTGCACTTTCTCTGCGCACGCGCCGCCGGAAGCGCGTCCCCTGCTCATGGGTGACGTCAAACTCCTGCGCCGGAAGTGGCACGTTTTACAGGCGCTGTGCTTCCTGGGCGGCAAGGGCAGTCGTGGAAGGTAGGAAGAGGGGCGCCAATGAAGGGCCTCCGGCGGTTTTTCGGGCGGAGGGAGCGGGGCTTCCCCGGGAAAGAAGGAAGGGAGGGCCTTTGCGGGGCCTGGCTTCGGTTCCGGCGGAGGCACAGGGGCAGGCGCGCCCTAGCCAAGCAGCCTGGTCTCTGGGTGGTTCGCAGTGGGACTCCGGAGGCATCTGCCCCCGTTTGATCCTCTCGAAATGGTGGTCCCTGTCGGTGTGACTTTGAAAGAACTGACAGCCCTTGCCCTCTGGGAAGCCATACTGGCCCCTAGGGAGCCACTGGAGGATACTGGCCCATAGGGAAGCCTTGGGAATTACTGCTCATAGGGAATCACTGGCGAATGCTAGATGACTGACTCTAGATTAGTAGGATCATAGAGCTAGGAGGAGAGACCCCCAAAAGGGCCTTGATCCAGTCCAGCCCCTTTATTCTGCCATGCAGGAACTCCCAGTCAAAGCATCCCCATTGACAGATGGCCATCCAGCCTCTGCTTAAAGGCCTCCAAGGAAGGAGTATGATCCACTGTCAAACAGCCCTTACTCTCAGGAAGTTCCTCCAAATGTTGGGCTGGAATCTCTTTTCCTGGAGCTTGCATCCATTGCTCCATTGTCTCCTGTTCTCTGGAGCAGCAGGAAACAAGCTTGCTCCCTCCTCAATATGGCATCCCTGCAAATACTTAAACAGGGTTCTCATATCCCCTCTTAACCTTCTCTTCTCCAGGCTAAACATCCCCAGTGAAGGGGACATTTGGCAAGAAAACCCTGTGATAAGGTTCCCACAAGTCAAGGATTACTTGGAAGCACACAGCAACACAGTTTCTAAGGAAGTAGTAGTCTTGGTCTATTCAGTGCTAAGCGTCATCTGGAGTCCTGCAGTCAGTTTTGGCACCTTCTTAAAAGAAGGATATAGGTCCCGTACAGACCGGCCAAAATAAAGCTGCTTCCGTTCACTTTGGAGGCATGCTGTTTAAATGATGCATGCGTCCTAAGAGTCCAGAAGCTGTGCCAAAGCCACGCTCCAGTCCTAAGCACTGGACCACAGCTTCTTGACTCTTAGGATCTTGTACCAATTGGGGGGGGGAGAATACTATTTAGACTGATTTCATGTAGCCCCAGCCTAATTTGCAAAGCCCTCTAAGGAGCCATAGCTTGGAGAAAGCTTTTTGCATTGCCAAGTTCTGTCTCTAGCACCTTCAACTGAAGCAGGTGGAAGCCCTCTGTCAGCCAGATTTGATTTGCTTGCTTTGTTTTGAGAGGAATGAAGCTTCCACCTACTTTTTGGCATCAGGCTCACTTAGACTCGGCCAAAATGTAATATTCAAGTATGACCAGTTATGATCCACGATATCATTCAGTAATAGTAGTTGTGTTCTTTCCTAGTGCCTTTTTTAACGCAAATGGGTGATGAAAAGGAGTCTTGGAAAGTGAAAACGTTAGATGAAATTCTTCAGGAGAAGAAACGCCGGAAAGAGCAAGAAGAGAAAGCAGACACAAAGCGCCTCAAAAATGTAAGTTTACTACTTTAAAGGCTATAAGGAACATAAGGATGTTTTCATTCCTTTCCCCCTTGTCCCTCTCTATCACTAGATAGAGATCTATCATGTCCCTCTCTGTCATCCACAGCTTTGCTTGGGTTCTGCAAACTCAAACCTGCGGAACGCTATCTTGATGCACCTTTATTTTGGCCCTTTGATGAAAGCTGCAGTCCTGTATACACTTACCTGGATTAAAGCTCATTCAACTCAGTGGAACTTGCTGCAGAGTTGCCAAGATATAGATTGTGCTGCATAACAAGTTCCAAAATCTGGACAGCTTTCTGCAGTTAGAATGCAAACATATGGCCTGTTACAGACTGCCAAAATAAAGCTGCTTGGGGTCTCTTTGGAGGGATGCTGTTTAAATGATGCATGCATCCTAAGAATCCAGAAGCTGCACCAAAGCTGCCCTCCAGTGCTTAGGAATGAAGTGTGGCTTTGGCGCAACCTCTGGACTCTTAGG
The DNA here is from genome assembly GCF_019175285.1 of Sceloporus undulatus. Lineage (NCBI taxonomy): Eukaryota > Metazoa > Chordata > Lepidosauria > Squamata > Phrynosomatidae > Sceloporus > Sceloporus undulatus. The sequence continues at coordinate 5,730,012 of NC_056528.1, read as the reverse complement.
ACCCATGCATCACTTAAATAGCATACCTCCAAAGAGACCCAAAGCAGCTTTATTTTGGCAGTCTGTAACAGGCCGTACATTCCCCCAATAGGCAGGAATCAGATAGTCCTTATAGGAGTGCAATTCCCCAATGGCCCAAATGGATATGTTTTTTTCTCCCAAACCATTGTAGTCTGATGATCGGGATTCAAAGCGCGATTCCCTTGAAGAGGGAGAATTGAGAGATCACCGCATGGAGATAACTATCAGGAATTCACCTTACCGGAGGGAAGACTCTATGGAAGACCGGTAAGAGACCAGCTCTTGGGATTGGCTGAGATTTTATCTTTGTCACAGGTTTAGTTGTAATTCCTAGCAATATGCCCCACATCCTTAGGAATGTATATGGAAGTGTCATAAGTACCTGCCTGCAGCATTATGCCACAGAGCACACTGAAGGAGAGGGGTGTATTTGGCCACCAGTTCTGAAACTTGTGTGGCTCTTGCAGTGACCATCTGGAATGGAAGCCATTCAGATCTAACAGGCTGGACTCCGCTGTCCCTCTGTGGGACAAAGGAGTATGGCTAATGGAACTAAGGCCTGTTACAGACTGCCAAAATAAAGCTGCTTCATGTCTCTTTGGAGGTATGCATTTTAAGAATCCAGAAGCTGCACCAAAGCTGCGCTCCAGTGCTTAGGAATGGAGTGTGGCTTTGGCGCGACCTCCGGACTCTCCAAAGAGACCCGAAACAGCTTTGTTTTGGCAGTCTGTAACGAAAAGAACAGAGTAATTCTGGTACCTCTGTGGGTGGGTTACTCACTTGTGAATGCTCACATTCCTTTTTTAAACTCTTTGCTTCCAGTTCAGTTTGGCATTGCATTCTTTGCCTGTTAAAAGACAGTTGGCTATTCCCTTTCCTTGTCACTTTCACTTTGGGGCTCTCAGCATATTGCAAATGATTAATGCTGGGCCAAGTGGACTAGTACAGATTTTATGGAGCTGCTGACATCTGAGAATCTGTACTATTGGAGATGAGGAACATGCAATGTTGAGTTGGTAATCCCATAGCCTTTCCACTGTCTTTCCGCATGGGATTTGTGGTTCAACAATATATAGAGGACAACAGTTTTCCTACACTGGATTGTTAAATCTAAGGAGATATCTAGTTGAAACCTGAACAGGAGAACTTCTGCCACTCTCATGTGACTGATTCAAACTTTCTAAAGGGAAGGTACAGACCGGGAGCCCCATCCAGCCAATTTCAGCGCCATTTCCATCCTACTGATTTCCATTGGAAGTGGGGAATTCATTGGGGAATGAGGAGAAACCATTGGAATTATTCCCTTCTGTCTAGTTTGGTAGCACCCATAATGAGAAAATGGTGGTTGTCTCATTCCACAACATCTTTTCCTGTTTCCCCCTCCACATTGTTCTGCATTCTCTAGGGGAGAGGAGGATGACTCCCTGGCTATCAAACCCCCGCAGCAAATGTCACGGAAAGAGAAGGCCCATCACCGGAAGGACGAGAAAAGGAAAGAGAAGCGACGGCATCGCAGCCACTCAGCAGAAGGTGCCTGGAGTCTTAACTGGTCATTCTCTTCTTGGTGTCCAGTAGAAGGCTTGTTCTCTGTGCAGCAGTGGAGCAATATTTGGAGAGGGGGGTTGCTCCCCCTGACTGAATACTATGCTCAGAGGTTGCCCATTCTGCACCAAATGTTTTGCCTTCCATTGATCCTTCGTGGGATCTGAATGCATGGCAGGGGGTTGGACTGGATGGCCCTAGTGGTCTCTTCCAACTCTACGATTCTATGATTCTAGTTTGTCTGTATACTTGTGTCATGGGGGCTGGTGGGTCTTTAGACCTCACCTTGGCTGCCCATGAATGGAAGCTGTCCTTTAAAACAAAACCAAAAAGAATAGCCAATGTTGGACCACTGAATAATTTCTGTTTTACCAGCTAGTGCCTGCTTGCTACTGAGATTCATGGAAAGAATGCCAGATTAATTTTGATCTGAGCGATTAATGGATGTCTTACACTTTCAAGCAAGAATATAGACTCAAGGTTGTTTAACATGTATCAGTAGTACAGTGAGCCCGCACCATATGCGGGCTCCTTATAGGCAGCTTTCAGCGTACACTAAAGCTGCCTGGGAAATGGGCGAGTGCCCTGAATGTGTGTATATTGCCATGCGGTGAGCACGAGCCCCATTATATCCAATGGGGCTCATGAATGGTGCACGCGGCCGTGAGGCGTGTACACAGCAACGCAGCAAGCATGGCCCCATTGGATATAATGGGGCTCATGCTTATATGTTTTTTGCTTTATGGGGGGGGGGGGGTTCGGATCGGATCCCCTGCATAAAGCAAGGGCCCTCTGTAGCCTTTTTGATCTTACTAGCTACACTGTCACAAAGAAGTGCACAAATTTCTGAATGCAGCAGAGATTGTTACAGTAACTGCTGGCGTTGCTGCACACATCATGGCTAAACCTTTGAAGTTGTGGAATTGGAAAGGGTCTCTTTAGCCCAGTGCCAGTATTTTAGTCCAGGGAATTTGCTGCTACAGCATTCCCAATAGTGGCCTCCCGGTATATGTTTTAAATCCTCTAACAAAAGAGAGTCCATCACCTTCCAAGGCAATATATTACAGTTTTAGAAGAGATCGTACCATCAGGTACTTCATCATCATCAGGTGTGATGCCTTTGGGTACTCCCAAATATACCCAAAAAGCGACCACTTTTCTCTGACTTCATTCCTTGGTGTTCACAAAGTTATCCCTTCAGTCTGTGTGATGTGTGCCATGGCCAAAATCTGTCTGTAGGTTGTGAGAGATGGGTCTGTTTTGTTTTTGTTTGCTCTCCCCCCCCCCCCCCAAGACTCTGAATGCTGTTTGGGAAGGGAGGTAACAGTTTGGCCTTTTCTTTGTATTTTTATTATTAGGGAAGCATGCTAGGGTGAAAGAGAAGGAGCGCGAGCATGAACGTAGAAAAAGGCACCGAGAAGAGCAGGATAAGGCCCGCCGTGAATGGGAGAGGCAGAAAAGGAGGGAAATGGCTAGGGAGCATTCTCGGAGAGAGAGGTAAATCCCCTTCCCCATTCCTAAATGTCCTCCACAGAACCCGCTTCCAAGGGGTTTTCCTTAATCTCTTGAAATTGCATTTGTTAGGTCCTTTAGTTCTTTGTTTATATAACTTGCCCTTAAGGAGCTGTCTGGAGTCAGTGAGTATGGTTCCTAGAACTGTGACAATTTCTTAACAATAGACGCCAGTTTAGCTTTAAAATGTAATCGAAGGTGTGGACAGAACTGTGATATTTACAGGCTGCGCTTTTACCAAAAGAGGTGAAGAATATGCTATTGCATACAGAGTTTAGTTTTTTAGGAATCTTACCTTATTTTTGCAAGCACGTTTTTAGATTTTAGGACTATAGAAGATGGCTTAGAAAAGTACATTCGTGATGCTTGGTGAAATTATAAAGGTAGGGACGTACCTGAATATGGGTTTGAGTAGGACTGCAGGTGAGTTATATAAGGCCTTGGATAGCTCCTCACATCATCTGCAAAATAAGATGAGAATCAGACAGATTTTGCTTAATTGGCCAAGTTGAAAGAAAAGAGGGTCAGTGGATGTAACAGCTATTTTAAAACTGATATTACTGAATAATCTTTCCAGAGTTCTTGATGGTCTCAGCTGAGTCCCTGATTTAAATATGAATTCGAGTTGGGGGAGTTGTTAGTGGGGTGCCAAGAAATAAAGATTTCACATCAGTGACATAACCACAGCCAGATTGCGATCAGTATTTTTGAGCTATTGACTGGGCCACACATATCTGGTGCTGTGGCAGTATTCAAGGCAACTAGACATAGGTCTTGTGTCCTCTGTGCCCAGATGGATGCGCACCAAAAGTCTTGAGTGTTAGATACTTTGAGTTTCATTACATGATAGGATATAAATGGTATGCCTGAACATCCAAAAAAGTAGTCCAGAGCAATAGCTTGGAAAGGCAATTTTGTTGGAGGTGGGGGACTACATCTCTCAAGCAATGGTTTTTAAAGCTTGCTTGCCTGCAGAAGATCCTCAGGTGACTAGATGAATGACTGTTTACAAATCTGGGTCTACTGCTGGCATGCTGTAGGACTCCAAACGTTTCACATCACTAGATTTTGCAAGCCATCAGTTGCTTAAAGTAAAAAGCACACCTTATTTTGTGAAGCTGTTTTGCCTCTGCTGTGCTAGGGTATAAAAGATATTGGCCTTCCCCTCTTGCAATTGGAGGAAGCCTTTGATAACATTAGTTATTAGTGTCTTTTCAGATACTTGAGATACTTTTCAGTATCAGTAAATAGTCGCTGAATACTGAAATATTGGTGACAGATAGATTACTTAAATAATTTACGAAGCATGTGGCTAATGAACTCTTTGTGGTTCCCAGCCATAACAATAACCTCTCTGTGTTATTCCTCTTCACTTTTAAAGTGCAGGCTTTACTTTACGTATTGGATAACAGCAGCCACTGTTAGGACAATTAAATGAAATTCTTGTTCTTTGGCTTGGATGCAGCTAAGCTAGGGACTGATCCTTGATCAAAAAGTAAGCAGGAGGTCCACAAAATAACTCACACAGGTTTAAAGCCAGAGCTGGAAGTTAGCTCCAAGAATGTTCCCCAACTTGAAGGCATGCTGGGTGTGAATTGCAGGAGTTGTCATCTTTAAAAAGGGCCAATTTTTCAGCCTCTCATTAGAGCAGAATTGAAGTAGGACATGAAGTTAATCAAGGTTGATGCCCTGTCTCCAAGAGTTGCCAGCATGAGAAGCTCATATCTAAACTAAGGCCTGTTACAGACTGCCAAAATAAAGCTGCTTCGGGTCTCTTTGGAGGTATGCTCTTTAAATGATGCATGGGTCCTAAGAGCCCGGAGGTTGCGCCAAAGCCACACTCCATTCCTAAGCACTGCAGTGCAGCTTTGGTTCAGCTTCTGGATTCTTAGGGTGCATGCATCATTTAAACAGCATACCTCCAAAGACACCTGAAACAGCTTTATTTTGGCAGTCTGTAACAGGCCCAAGATAGCAATAATCCTGTTGTTTTTATCAGCAGTCCAGGACTGGTCAACTGTGGCCTTCTGAATGTGTTTTTGGCCTGAAGTACCCTTGATAGAAACTTCAGTCTAACAACAGCTGGAGAGCCACACTTGCCTGCTCCTGAAGCCATCAGGGAAACAATCCCTCCCCCAAATATATCTGGTTCAAGTGCATTGGGAAAAGACCAGCCAGGTAAGGGACATGCAGTTCACCATTCCCTGACCCAGTGTTCTTCAGCAAGTTGTTTTGGCTGAACATATGTTCATTGAAGGGTTTGTTTCTGAATGGTGTTTCTGGTACTATAAAATAACATTGGTTGAAAAGATGTAACTGACACTGGGTACTTGGTCTAACAATGAACAACTGCGAATAAACTGTTAAACAGTCATTGTTGTTTCAGTAAGAGGGTTAGATAGTAATAATAATAATATAATAATAATATAGCCTTTTGTTAAAAAATGATCAATTTTTAAAAGACAGGATTCTTTTTAAAGTCAGCCTAATGAAGAGAACTGGATATGACTAGTGATCTAAATGGACGCTAGAGCAGTAGTTTTGAATCTTTGGTCCTCCGTATGTTTCAGACTTCATCTCCCAGAAGCTCAGCCAGCATGGCCAGTAGTTGAGGTTTCTGGGAATTAAAGTTCAAGTCATAGAGGGCCAAATGGTGACAGCTCTGCATTCAAGCACTTGCGCTCCGTCTTGCACTTGTAAGAGTTTTTGCCAAGCAGCATTGGCTACATGTGACAGAACCACTCTGCTTGACAATATTTCACAATATCTCTTAAAATCAGACAGCACCTTTTGGCTTTGGCTCAGGCATCCCTTGGACAAACCCATCCTAAGACGTTTTGTTACATTGGGTGAGTGTGGACACTTGTTAGATCAGTGTTTAAGTTGAGATATGAATGTATATTTTCTACATGCCTGCATCCATGTTTCTTCTCCCTTTGCACAACATGCCATTAAACTGGGACACTTCTAATTAAGCATTAAAACTAAATTTGGTTGTCCCAACTAGACTAGTCCATTGAAGCATTGGGAAGTTGTTCAGCCGACATTCATGTAAATTCCACTGGCTGAATGGTCTACTCTAGTTGCAACTAGCAAATGGACTTAGAACAGTGATGGCGAACCTTTGGCACGTGTGGCAGAGGTGGCACTCAGAGCCCTCTCTGTGGGCATATGTGCCATCGTCCCAGCACAGCGTTTACCAGTGTTTGCTACTAGAAAGCCAGAGGGACATGGCACTTTGCAATAAATAAGTGGGTTTTGGGTTGCAGGTTGGGCACTCGGACCCTAAAAGGTTCATCATCACTGACTTAGTTCTAGTTCAGCCTTACCTGATAAATGGTTACTAGCTTTGGAACAATCTAGAATATTAAGCCAACTTTAAACCATGGTTTAACGTCCTGAATTTTTCTGAAGCTGTGATAACTTCAGTTTCTTTGTTCAAACAAAGGTTGGAATTCAGGGTGAATGTATTTCTTTAGATTCTCATTTATTCAATATTTAATGTTAGATTAACAGACAATAGAAGTACTTAGAAAATTGAGTCTCATTTGCGTAGTGTGTCTTGTTTAAAAATTCTGGACATTGTAGCCATTTTACTTTACATTGCTTCCTTGATGATATGTTTTGTGTTATTTTATGTGTGTAGTCTGTGAATGAAATCATATGCTTAGCTTATTGGCTCTGTGCCTGTTTCTGTTCAGACCAAGTGAGAAACGATGTTCAAATGAAAGCATGGTTAATGGAACCAAACCTAGTTTGTTTGTTTCCTCCTTGAAAGAAGGAGGCAAAGGGCTGTGTTCTTGGGCAGAACATTCATTCCTGTCTCAGCTTATTAAACTAGATCAGTGATGGCGAACCTATGGCATGCATGCCAGAGGTGGCACTCAGAGCCCTCTCTGTGGGCACATGTGCCATCGTCCCAGCACAGAGTTTGCCAGAGTTTGTTACTAGAAAGCCAGAGGGACATGGCACTTTGCAATAAATAAGTGGGTTTTGGGTTGCAG
>NC_056528.1:5620898-5722923 GCF_019175285.1 Sceloporus undulatus | reverse complement strand
TTTGGGCACTCGGCCTCGAAAAGGTTCATCATCACTGACCTAGATCATCTAAATGCTGCTGTTATGAATACTTTCGCCAAAATTTTAAGCTTGAAAGGCTGACAGGTTTTCTCAAACAGTAATGCCCATACTCTTCCCAAGTTCAAACCAATCTTGCAATTTATTGGAAGGTACAAAGGAAAAGATCGGAATTGTTTTTAGCTTACACAACCTTTTTAGACCATTTGTCCCCTCTCTTCTGTTAACAACGATAAGCACAAAACACAAAACCCTGTTCTGTGCACAAATACCGTACTTGAAGCAACTGTTTCACACCCTGAAGTATAAGTAAAGCCACAAACCAGTTTAGAGGAATAGTGCTAAAACACCAGATGCTCACAATCGCAAACCGAGCGATGATGTTTTAAAAAATAACACAGGCCAATGAAACCTCCCTAGGGATCGCCTGGAGCAGCTTGAGCGGAAGCGGGAGCGAGAGAGGAAAATGAGAGAACAGCAGAAAGAGCAGCGGGAAATAAAAGAACGGGAGAGGCGAGCAGAGGAAAGGCGGAAAGAACGGGAGGCCAGACGAGAGAGTAAGTTGCTGGGGCCAGAACTGGGAGTGATGGCTTCCTTGCTTGATTGAGTAACACTGGCTTGGTTGTTGCGTGTGTGCATATTTTATACTTACAGCAACTTGTAAATAAGCTCCCAGGAGTGCCTAGTCATAAAAAAGCATAGTAATCTTGCCCTAGAGCAGTGGTTCTCAACCTTCCTAATGCCAGGACCCTTTAATACAGTTCCTCATGTTGTAGTGACCCCCAACCATACAATTATTTTCATTGCTACATGTAAATATGTGTTTTCCAATGGTCTTAGGCGACCCCTGTGAAAGGGTCGTACTACCCCCAAAGGGGTCCCGACCCACAGATTGGGAACCACTGCCCTAGAGAAACGTCCCTTTTCCCATAGCTTCCATGGAAACCAGCAGGTTGGCAGAAGAGCATGGAATTCTTGGTTGCCTCTGGTAACCAAATGAGCGGTTAATTCAAGGCTGATGTACATCCTGCCAAGGATCAGCAGATGCATCCTCTGGGTGTTGAAAGAAGAGGGCACCTTGTACCAACTCGTTTGGTCCAGCCAACTCAATACTGCCTACAACAGGCGTGGATACCATGTGGCCCTATGTTGTTGGACTGTAGTTCCTCTGAGCCATAGTTGGTGTAGGAAGTGGTAAAGAGTAGTGGAGCTGCAATCCACATTTAGTCCCCTTTCAGGGTGGCCCTTCATGGCCAGATCTGGGAAGAGTTATTTAGGGGATCTACTGGCTCACCTGATCGAGGCGGCTTAGACCAAAGAAATGACTGCCCAACTTTGGTCGTGGTTGCTCTCCATAACTACACAACAAACAAAAACCACAAAAGCCTCTGACTTAACACTAACAGTCATTAATCACAAAACAGATTAAGATATGAATAAACGTAAAGAATACAAGTGTGTATAGTTTTTTATATACACATATATAGGAAAAATCACTTATATTTACACATATAAGTACAATGCAAATGAATTTTAGCTGCATTGTTTTTTAATTTGTAAGCCACTTTGTATCCCAATTTTGAGCAAATGTCAGAATATAAACAAACAAACAAACATTATCTAATCTTTTGAATTTGCATTGATTCATCTTAGCATCTTGTCTTGAGAGAATGTTATGTCAGTGAGTTATAGGCATCATAATCGGCGACTGTACCATATACTTTGAAATCGTGGGTATGGATTTCATTCCAATTTCAGTTTCCATTTCAGTGTGTCTTATGTGTAAGTTTTATCTTGTTTGTTCTATAGCTGGCTACATAGCTGAAGATACTCTTTTTTTGGTGATATGGAAAGAAAAGTGCCCAGGATCTTCCATCTGCTACCATTTCATGTACATCAGTTGTCAATAATTCCCTTCCCAACATGTTTATTTGCACCACATTTGCATCGGCTGAGATTTATTTCTGGACATTAATCTTGTGCAACATGAAATAGTGTAAATTACAAAGTTTTCCTTTTTAGTTAATGATGAATTCATTTGCATTGAACATTTGTGTAAATATAAGTGACTTTTTTCCTTGTTATAGGTGTATATAAAAAGCTAGGTACATTTGAATTGTGTACATCATTCTTCATGTTTATTCACATCTTATACTTCTAGTCGGTTACTCTGCATAACTCCCAGAGGAGCATCTCCTATGTTTAGATCCTATGCCTCACTTTCCCATCATTGGGATCCATGGTTAGAGAAACCGTCCTCAGCTTTGTGCCATTAAGATGCATGCCCTCTGACATGCTCAGCGATTAGGTGCATTATGAGCGTTAGGGTTAAAGTATCAAATGTTATTATGCTGCCTGGGAGACCTTGAACCAGTTACCATCTCTAGCTCTACTTCATCAGGTTGTTTGTGCGTATAAAAGAAAGGGTGATGAGGAAGCAATGCCCGCCAGCCTCCATTCCTTAATAGAAGAGCGGGATATAATAAATGCTATTTCACAGTATTCAGACCTGGAAAATGCATCCCTTTCACCCATATCAGATAACCATCTCTTCACTTCCAGGTTGGAGAAGGGCATGTATTGCCTGCTGATGTTTAAGGGCAGATATGAGACTGGTGTGGACTAAGGTAGTTTCAGTGGTTGCCAGCCCCTGTCCTAAATGGTGTCATTCCTGTCCTGTCACCTAGTTTCTGACACAAAGCCTACTTTGTGTTCAGTATTGGACTTTGTCATACCTTCAGGCCGCACTGACTGAAGGTAAAGGGGCAATACTAAGAACTTAGGCCTGTTACAGACTGCCAAAATAAAGCTGCTTTGGGTCTCTTTGGAGGTATGCTATTTAAATGATGCATGGGTCCTAAGAGTCCGGAGGTCGCGCCAAAGCCACACTCCATTCCTAAGCACTGGAGTGCAGGCTCTGTGCACATTCATATAGGGAGATGTGTTTTCTCAGAGTCAAGGCTGCTTGTGGTATGGCTTAACTATGTTAAAGTCCTCACTCAGGTATGAAACTCACTGACTTACTTTAGGCTGGCCACCTTTCCTCAACCCGACCTGCTTCATGGTGATGGTTGTTGAGAGTAAGGTTGATAGAAGAGAGCCATGTATGCCACCTTGGAGAAGAGATAGGATATAAATAAAATAACTAAAACGGCATCATGTGCACACAAAAACGATGTTTGAAGAGCTTGGGGTTTGCTGTACTTCTAAAATGGTTTGTGGGAGTACCTGCAAAGTAACCCAGCGATAACAGAAAGTGTTTAGCAGCCACGAACATGAGAATCCCAGAGTTATTGATAGCGGGAAAAGTTTGGAGTTGCTGGAATCCTAGACAACAGTTTACTACACTGCAGTGTTCTGTTGCCGGTCTCATTTTCCAGCTTATCAAATGACTTTTTTTTCCAGTGAAGGATGATTGAAAATGCAATGGCTTCATTGCTATACTCTCATGCGCAGGAAGAATTCTCAGAGCTCTGGTATTTGTATGACACCAATGATGACCAAAGAGAGCCTTCAGTTCACTACTCACAAAGTCCTTGTGTCTCCCAGTTTCAGCACATCATAGAACAATCAGAGAAGAATATGGGGAGAAAGTCAGGATTTGGAGCCGCAGCCCTTTGCGACAACAGAGAGAAAAGCTTGAACAAGGAGAAATCAGGAAAACAGGTAGCGCTTATTGTGACGACACCATTCCTTCACCTTATGGCAGTCCTATGGGGTTTTCTTATTCCACCCCGTATATGCCAGACAAGCCTTTAGATAAAACAAAATATGAACTTTATTGAACAAAGGGTTGAACAGATATAACTTGAACTAAATGGCATTAAACAGCTGTGAGTTCAGGCACGTGTTACTTGGTTGCATTTGTACTCTCTGCTTTGTTACTGTTACCGTTGGGTTTATAAATCTTCATCTAAATCACCAGTTTCTTATACTTAAGATTCACTCACTCCTTTTATTTAATTCCTCTCTTAAACTTAGGCCTGTTACAGACTGCCAAAATAAAGCTGCTTCGGGTCTCTTTGGAGGTATGCTGTTTAAATGATGCATGCATCCTAAGAATCCGGAAGCTGCACCAAAAGCTGCGCTCCAGTGCTTAGGAATGGAGTGTGGCTTTGGCGCAACCTCCGGACTCTTAGGACCCATGCATCATTTAAAGAGCATACCTCCAAAGAGACTCAAAGCAGCTTTATTTTGGCAGTCTGTAACAGGCCTAACAGTCCCCAAAGCTAACACTATCCTGCAGGATATTATGCTCCAGCCACTCCCTTTCCTAGAGCCCTGGCAGTATAATGGTAGGGAGACCTTTCCTACTCAGACTCTACCCCTAACCAAGGCCCCTTACAGACTGCCAAAATAAAGCTGCTTCGGGTCACTTTGGAGGTATGCTGTTTCAATGATGCATGCATACTAAGAGTCTGGAAGCTGCGCTCTAGTCCTTAGGACTGGATCATGGCTTTGGCGCGGCTACCGGACTCTTAGTATGCATGCATCATTGAAACAGCATACCTCCAAAGTGACCTGAAGCAGCTTTATTTTGGCCTGTCTGTAAGGGGCCCATCTTTCTCTATCCCTGGAACCCTCACTCTTCGGATCCCAAGCCCTAACTGATGCTTCCCTCAGGAACCCCTGGAACCCAATCCTGTCTTGGACTCAACTGTTCCCTCAACTGTCCAATCCCAACTGCCTCTCTCAGCATCCTAACCCCAGCTGACTCAACCCAACTGCCAAATGGGATCTTCAAATTCCCAAGCCACCACCTGATTGGCTTAGGGCCTCTGGCTTCTGATTGGCTGGTTTGTAGTCAGCTCGTCACACATATATTCTGTAATTGTGTCTAAATGCCTGGGAGGAATTTGAATCCTTTGGAAAGGGATATATATCTGCCAGCTCTGTATTCCAGATAACCAAAATCCAGATTAGTAATACACCATTTTGCACTAGCGCACATTGTGCTAGCTGCTGTCATTATATATAGGCATTAGAACTATTCCTCTGCCATTCTCTAGAAGAAGGAAAGCCTTGCCTGATGGAATGTCCAGTATTTCTATTTCCATTATTATTGAATTGATGACCAAATGATGGGAAACTGTAGCCAGCAGACTGTACATGAAACCCCAGGGATTTTTTCTGGATGGAGAATCTACCACTTTGGTTCATTATTGAACATCTCTGGTGATCAGGAAGTTCTTTCTAATGTTAATGTGGAATCTCCTATTTTGTAATTTGCATCAGTTGATTAGGTTCCTACCCTTTGGATGAGCAGAAAAGAGGCTTAGAGCCTGCACAGACAGGCCAAAATAAAGCTGCTTTGGGTCACTTTGGAGGTATGCTGTTTAAATGATGCATGCGTCCTAAGAGTCTGGAAGCCACGCCAAAGCCACGCTCCAGTCCTTAGGATTGGAGTGTGTCTTTAGCATGGCTTCTGGACTCATAGGATGCATCCATCATTTAAACAGCATACCTCCAAAGTGACCAAAGGAGCTTTATTTTGGCCTGTCTGTACGGGGCCTTAGTCTGTCTTTGACATAATGGCCCTTCAGCTGCTTGAGGATGTCTGTCATGCATCACCTCTAATGCTCCCTTCTCCAAGCTAAATAGCTGTGTGCATGTTAATATGGCTGACACTCTCAATATGTTCCCCCTAACATTCTTATGATTAAGAAAGGATTTATAATCAATTCTATAACAATTCATATAACAATAGTAACTGTTGTTTTGTTAATTGGGTTTTCTCTCCCACTGACTTTCATAGTGAAGGAGGAAAAGCCAGAAGAGAGAGACCCACTTTCAGATCTACAGGACATTAGTGACAGTGAGAGAAAAACCAGCTCGGCTGAAACGTCATCAGGTAGATACCACTGGTGTGGAAGATACTGTTCTTCTTTAACAAGCAAGACCCATTCTGGAGAATGTTTCTTGCCATTCTCCTGTGTGGATCTGTTTTCTGCAAGTTGGGGAGGCTGGAAGCCTGCACAGGTCCAAGGGCAGACTTTCATCAAACCCCAGCTACTGCAGGGAGATTCCTTGCTCACCTTCTAATTGGGAGCAGAGGTTAATAGTGAACACTCTACCCACCCACCGCCACACCTGTACTTTGTGCTTAGGCTGGCCTGCATCTTCTCAACAGGGGAACAAGTGAGTGCCAACTGGGTAGGGCTCAGTACCTTGGTAATAGCAACCTGAAGGCTTTTTTCTAGCCCATATGCAGCTGTGCTAGTTCCCTTCAACTCCCAGAATCCCAAACCATTGGCCAAGGTGGCTGAGGCTTCTGGGAGCTGAAGTCCAAAACACCTGGAGGGCCAGAGTTTGAACATTGCTGGCCTAGACCAAATGAATTCAAAAGTCTTAGCCACACGCAACCTTATGTCTTCCAACCCATGGAGCAGTCAAGGTGTGTAGGGGTGTATGTGCTTATCCAGCTCTGTCACACCCCAATAAAGATCCTCGTTGCTGTTGCAGGGGAAACAGGATCTGGTTCAGAAGAAGAGGAGGAGGAAGAAGAGGAAGAGGAGGAGGAGTCCAGTAGTGAAGAGTCAGAAGAGGAGGAAGAAGAAGAGGAGGAGGAGGAAGAAGAGACAGGAAGCAACTCTGAAGAAGTGTCTGAGCAGTCAGCTGGTGAGTGGGCAACATGACTATCTTCCTGCTGAAAAAGCTCTGTTGTGTTATTAATTATTAATATTCAAGATTAATAATTATTAAATATATTTGCAAGTGGAACCTGTAGTAAAATATTGATGCATAGAGTGTTGTCTGTGTAAAACTCCAGCTGCTCCATTCCATTCCATTCCTTCATTCTTTTTGAGTTCTTTCTCCCATTAGTCAATCAGTATCTTGTGCCTACTCAGATTTCATTCAGCCATTTGTGGCAAGGAATCTCCAATTCAAAGGAAGTTGGGTTCTAAGGACTTTTTTTACTTCTGCAAAGCAAGCTTTCCATAGGCCTGTTACAGACTGCCAAAATAAAGCTGCTTCGGGTCTCTTTGGAGGTATGCTGTTTAAATGATGCATGCATCCTAAGAATCCGGAAGCTGCACCAAAGCTGCCCTCCAGTGCTTAGGAATGGAGTGTGGATTTGGCGTGACCTCCAGACTCTTAGGACCCATGCATCATTTAAATAGCGTACCTCCAAAGAGACCCGAAGCAGCTTTATTTTGGCAGTCTGTAACAGGCCATAGTTTCCTGATACTGTCCTCTTGTGTATGGACCGTGCCATTTGCGAAGTGGACACAGTCTGAGCATTAGAAATAAGATGGAGCTATCAGTATACATGGTGTTGTATGAATTACTGCAAGTCAAAGACTTCTTGCCTTATAGAGACTGTTTTCTAAAACTCCCAGGCCAGTGTAGTGTTAGATAAATGGATTAGAAGGAGAAGCAAGAGTGACAGAAGATGAAGGAGTTGGATTTCTAAAACAAAAAATAATTTTTAAAAAGTCACATTTTTTACCCAGAGTTTACTCCTGGGTAAATGTAAATAGGATTGCAACCTGCTTCTGAATGTTCTCATATTTAAAACATCCTGCATGTAAACAAATTGCACAGTCCTTGTATGTTGAAAGCTTGTGAATACCTCACTCTTACCATTCTAGATTGTCAGATGGGACAAAGTTTGTTTTCCATGGAAGCATCCAGAAATATAACACTGTCACCACTACCCATAGTCTACTACAGGCTTGTAGATCAGAACCGCATTACTTTAGTCTGTGTTATATGTAGGATACATTTTGGTTTTACTTTGAACATTTCTTTCTGTGAAGCTCTGTCTTTCCATTTGTTTTACAGAAGAGGTGAGTGAAGATGAAATGACCGAAGAGGAGGAAAGGGAGAATGGAGACCATATTCCAGTTGGTAAGATAACATGTTACATTTGGCTATTTAGTGCACCCTCCATCTTCTTAGTACATTTATTATACCTAACTAAGGTGATTTTGTGACACAGTGAGCCTTAAATCGTTGAGTTTTTAAAAAAGGTTTTATGAAGAATGTATTGAGGATTCCAGGCATCTCAGGTTTTTCATTTTCTTTTTTGACTGATTAACAAACCAAAGATGCGTTGGATCCAGATATAGGCTTTTAGAAACAGTTCTAGTAGCAGGCAATATAACACAGAATATCAAGTCCTGAGGTGTAGGCATCTTTGCCTTGCTTGTGAGCTTTGGCAAAGACAATCCCAAAGCAACCGCTGGCTTCCACAATGTGATTCTAACCTTTGAAGTTACAGAGTCAAGGTTCGATCGGGATTCTGCAGGGAGTGATGGAGAGGATGAAGAACCTGGGGATGGAACCCCACAGTCCAACACAATGACAGAAGGGGATTATCTTCCTGATTCACCCGCGTCGTCGCCTATAGAGCTGAAGCAAGATCTGCCCCAATATCTCCCTGCCCTTCAGGTAAGGAGAAGCATCTTAGATCCCTGTTTAAAAATTACTGTCATTTAAAATTTTCCACAATGAGAGTGGCTGAACTGTGCTAACACTGTCTATTCCTGTTAGAGGCGGGGAAAATGGGGCACTCATTGGCTGGATTTCACCAGTCACTATTCTCAGAGACCAAACCCTCCACAGCCATTTCCCAAGAGAGAGCATGGAGGGTAGCAGGAAATGTGTATATGTTCCATCTCTTATTTTCTCTTCTTCCCTTTTCTAGGGCTGTCGTAGTGTAGAAGAATTTCAGTGTTTGAATCGGATTGAGGAAGGAACATACGGAGTCGTCTACAGAGCAAAAGACAAAAAAACAGGTTGTGCCTCTTTACGGCATTAAGAGTCTAGAAACCTTTTCTTAGGCCAAATCAGACTAGTTTAGGATTACCTACCTCTTCTACTTTCTCAAGTGTCTCAGGCAGAGAAGGATTTTCCCCCATTATCTACTGTCTGCACATTCCAGTTGGAGTTGAATCAGCTCTGAGCACAATGCCTGTGGCATACCACTGAGCTATGCCCTTTTCCTTAGCTGCTTTCAGTCACTAGGTTCAGAGAAAGGCAGGATATGAGAAAATAAAATAATTATTATTATGCCAAATGAACAAAAAATCTGTTTTATACCATGTCAGATCAATATTCTTTTCACTGACTGGCAGTATCTCTCCTGAGTTGTAGGCAGGGATTTCTTCCAGCTCTACTTAAAGAGGTTAATAGGAACTGTCAGCATGTGAAGGTAGTGCTCTTATCTTGAGCTGCGGTTCATTCCTAAAATGTACATGTGGCATTAGTACAATTGGTCTCCATCTTATGGAGTATTTTTTGCCATACATCATGCTCCCACAGCAGTGGAAGCTCAGCAGCTTGAGGCCCTTAAAATCTTTGAAGGCCAGGTACAGGTGTCCAGAAAGCCATGGGCCTCTTCTTTCACCTCCAGTGTTCTTGAGCTGCCTGTAAGAGTTGTCCATTTGATCCCATCTTCATTGTTCTCTCAAAAAAGCTAGAATCTTCCTTTTCGTTGTCCTTTTAGTAGTCCATGCAGAAATTGGAAGTAATTGTGATCTACCTTGGTTAACCACTGGGATAGAAATAACTTTGGTGACTCTTTCCAGATGAAATTGTGGCGCTGAAGCGACTGAAGATGGAAAAGGAGAAAGAAGGCTTCCCTATTACATCATTACGGGAAATCAACACCATACTGAAAGCTCAGCATCCAAACATTGTCACTGTCAGGGTAAGGTCACCATCACTTGATCTCCTTGTTTCCTTGTGTCTAGTTACATTCCTCTTTGGAGGTTTTCCTGCATGTAGTTACAAGAGTGGGAAGAAGCAAAGGCTTAGATCCAGTGGCATAATTCGTGACGCCTCATGCATTCTTGTTGTCAAGTCTCATTGTTTTCTTTGTACTGGAACAGAAGGTTTGTAAGCATGTAAGATCCCTGTGCGTCTAAAATCCTGCGCACTTAGGTTTCAGAATTGAGGGGGTACTACTTTTATTAAGAGTGTTCATTTTACACTCTGAGAGAAACATACAGAAATAAAGTATATTGTGTGAGTTAACTTCAAATTTAGTATGAGTACATAAAAGTCAAACACTTAGCAGGCTTTTAAACCACTGTTTATCCTGCTCTCTCTCTAAGTTATAACCATTATCCAGACCAGACTAGACTGACTGAACTAACTCAGGCTGCGTTTTTAAATTCCACCTCTTGTCAGGAAGTCCTATCCATCTAAACCAGCTGGGCTGGGTTTCACTCCTGTGCTGTCCATTGCAAGACAGCCAGCTATCAAGCTTCCTTTCTCCCCATACTAGCCAGTTTCTAAAGGCACTCCATCACACTGCCCTTAAGGAGGAACCCTCCATGTAAGAGACACAGCATGTAAGAGTGGCACCATGGGCCTTCCTAAACTACTTTAGTGAGCATGCATCTGGGAAGAGCTACAGATTCTATGATTCTATGAACATTTCTGTAGAAGAAGAAGTTTCGGAAGGCCCACGATAGCACTCTTCCATGGAGGGTAGAGTCAAGGAAGCATTCCTGGTTGCCCAGCTGCTGTAATAGGTCAACAAAAGAGCATACGTTCATTGCCATGTCTTGTCTTCATTTTCAGGAGATTGTTGTTGGAAGTAACATGGACAAAATCTATATTGTAATGAATTACGTTGAACATGACCTCAAGAGCCTCATGGAGACAATGAAGCAGCCATTTTTACCAGGTATGACGTCTCTCAGTTTCCCAGTGTATTTGGCTTAATGGAATGAAAATGCGCAAGCGGACCTTGACTTTCCCCTACTCTTTACAGATCTTTGTTGCTCTTATTTCAGGTGAAGTGAAGACCTTGATGATTCAGCTCTTGCGGGGGGTCAAACACCTTCATGACAACTGGATCCTTCACCGGGATTTGAAAACCTCCAACCTGCTGTTAAGCCATGCTGGCATTTTGAAAGTAAGACTTGGTCTGCCTTTCTAGAAGTGGAGCAAGGGGTGGGAGGACAAGCAGGCACTTCACAATTTTACCTCCGTTCTGCATGGCCAACTTTCCTTTTAATTGTGATCTCTCATCTTTGTAAAAGTTACAAAACAAGGAATAGAGACTCTACTAGTGCATCTCCACATGGACAAACATGTTTTTTGTAAGGGATTCCCTGAAATTGACCATCCAGCACAGCAGAAAGAATGACAATAAGTTGTGCTTTAGTAAAAACCATATGGTATTTGGAAATGGTCAGATTGTCAAGATGGTTAGCACCCTTATCAGTGTTAAATACAGTGGTACCTCGGGATACGAAATACCCAGGTTACGAATTTTTCGGGATACGAATAAATCCCATAGGGATTTATTGTTTTGGGTTACGAACGTTTTTTCGGGTTACGAAAAAACTCCGGCGCTGTTTTAAATGGAGCATTAGCGCCTATGGCAATTCGGCTTACGAAGGTTTTTCGGGTTACGAAATTAGCCGCGGAACGAATTAATTTCGTAACCCGAGGCACCACTGTAATAGCAATAAATTAATTGAGGAGCAGGTAGTACAAGCAGCAGATAGAGAACATTTTTATATTATAAGCCTGAGGGTAAGCCGCTTTGATAGCCTTTCGGCTGAAGAGCAAGGTATAAATACTATAATGATAATATTACCTATCTATGTATTTAACCTGGTGAGCAAGAATCATTTTTGCCTTAGAAAAGTCTTGGGTAGAAAGGAAGTTGTCAGAGAAACCTATCCTCTGTAATTTGTCTCCGATGGCTTTAGATGACTGGCTAGTATAGTTGTGCTCCTGCGTAAGATGCGTGTAACCTGATTCAAGTCTCGCATAAAAAAGTTCTAGCCGGTATCTCAGTACCCAACACCAAGTAGTACATTCCACTGAAAAACAGCCAGTTTCAAGATGTAAGATGGCACACAGAAAAGCTGAACGTATTTATTCCAGGGCTTATGTTACTTATGTAACCACATTTTAAAACATTTCCTTTGGTTCAGGTAGGAGATTTTGGATTGGCTCGTGAATATGGATCACCCCTGAAGCCATACACTCCTGTTGTCGTTACGTTGTGGTACAGGGCACCTGAATTATTACTCGGCGCCAAGGTAAGTCACTTATAGTCTCATATCCTGGATGCTTTTATTAAGGCATTTTTTCATTCCTCCTTTGAATCTTTTTTTAAAAAAAACAATTGAATGCTTATCATACATTTAGTTGGATCCTTATTAGAAAGTTACAAAGAAAGTTATTAGAAAGTTGGAAAGCGTCTTATAATTTTAAAGGCCCGGTGCAGAGGTAACATTAGGAAACGAAGAAGACTGCATTACAGATCGATAGTGTGACTTGGAAGTCTCAAATTCATATGGCCGCTGCAAGTCAAAGTCAGCTGCAGTTAACAACAACAATGAAAGATGATGATCATGGGATATTATTTAAGATGATGAGTGAAACAACAGAGCAGCATCTTTCACTTATCTTGCTCTTGCCATATGGGTGGTTGTTAAGGATTGGGATCCAGGGAACAAACTGGAACAGTCATGAAGAGTAGATCCTGTAGTGGGATGCGGGGAGTGAATACTGAGGGCATGCTGCCCAATTCGTCCCCACTCACTTAAAGTTGAAAACACCACTGGGATGGACCTGTTAATATTGTTTCCCAGGTTTTCTCAGTCATGCTTTGACTGAGAGTTCCTGCATGGCAGAGGTTGAACTGGAAAGCCCTTGTGGTCTCTTCCAATTCTATGGCCTGTTACAGATTGCCAAAATAAAGCTGCTTCGCGTCTCGTTGGAGGTATGCTATTTAAATGACGCATGGGTCCTAAGAGTCCGGAGGTCACGCCAAAGCCGCACTCCATTCCTAAGCACTGGAGTGCAGCTTTGGCGCAGCTTCCGGATTCTTAGGATGCATGCATCATTTAAACAGCATACTGCCAAAGAGACCCGAAGCAGCTTTATTTTGGCAGTCTGTAACAGGCCTATGATAGACTCCAGGATGAGGCCAAGTTTTCTGCGCAGCAAGAGTGATTCTGGAATCCTCTTCATCTGTCAACTGTAGCATTGGCTGTAGCCCTCTTTCCATCCCCAGCAATGGCAGAAATTGAACTATTCAGCAGCTAACAGGCCTAGAAGATGAATGCTATCCAGCTTGGTGTTAGCTTTTGAAGGCATGTTTCTTTTCCCTTTCATGATGCACAGTTTGGGGCTTCCATTGGACTAATCCTGCAGTTGTCGTGTCATTCTGGATTCCCTGTGATGTAGATGCAACAGTAGCTATTCACTCACAAATTTAACAGCTAAATAAGCTCCCTTCTCCTCTTTTCCTTTCTAGGAATACTCCACAGCTATTGACATGTGGTCTGTGGGCTGTATATTTGGAGAGCTGTTAACTCAGAAGCCACTGTTTCCAGGGAAGTCAGAGATAGACCAAATTAACAAAGTTTTCAAGGTAAGCCATTCATTGCTTCCCCTGCTTAGTGGTTGTTTATATGACTATAGGATTGCTTTGCAATGTCAAAAGAATACCCCACTCCCAACGTCGAGGAATTAAAAATGGCAAGGCTTGGCTTTTGGGAAATCCAAGATGGTTTTCTTCCCACTCAGGCTGTAAATTGCTTTGCTTCCTTCCCTTGCTGGTCAGTCTACATTATGTTGGGAACTCTGGTTTTGGGGATACGTGAATACCTAGATGTTGCTGTTGTCCAACTTATATTGACAGTGTAAGGTAATCTGTGGGGATTTGGGGAGGATGCGAAGGCCTCAGTGCCATGCAAAACACACAGGGTAACTGTTAAGATTGTGACCAGTGAGTCCAAAATAAAATCTGTGCTTCATGTTTTGTCTTACTACTTCAGAATCTTGCTCTCCGATTGGATGGCAGAACTGAATACTACTGTAAAAGTGTGTGAAAAGAATGCTTTTCACCAGGGGTTTGCAAGAGAGTATCTCCCAGATATTTGAGGCACTAAGGAGACAGTGAGTATATGAGGAATCAAATGTTTTGTACTCAAGAATACTTGATGTCACAGTTTTGATGAAGCAGTGAAACAAGCTATAGCCCAGAAATCTGGTCATTATGATGGCAAAGACAAGTCGTCTTTTTGTGCCTTGGATCAATCTTCCCACTTCATGAATTTACAGTGGCTTTGTGTTTATTAGAAAGGGACACTATATCTATTCTTTCTCTGCTCTCTTCAGTTTTTTCATTATCAATAATAGTTATCCAGTGGATTGGGGAGGAAAGTGTTAAACTGTTTTAGCCCAGCTTCCTTACAGAGCCTTTTTTCTGTTGAAAGGACTTGGGAACTCCCAGTGAAAAGATCTGGCCTGGATACAACGAACTGCCAGCAGTGAAGAAGATGACATTCACAGAATATCCATACAACAACCTCCGCAAGCGGTTTGGGGCACTCCTTTCAGACCAAGGCTTCGATCTGATGAATAAGTGAGTAGTAGTAGTAGTAGTAGTGGTGGTGGTGGTGGTAGTGTTAGAGAGCAAATGTGGTTAGTTTTGCAAGGAAACTGTGCCATTAGGGTAAGGCTCCAGCCCTTATTCAGTAACCCTTGAAGTCCAGGTTATCTGGGGAGCCCTTGGACCTCCAGATACAGACAGCAGCACCCATCATCCCTGGCCATTGATCAGGCTGGCTGAAGCTGATGGCAATGGCATTTCTACGGGAGCTGAAAGGGTAAACTTTTCTCACTCCTTTAGGTGCATGATTTGGGGTCATTATTACAATTTGTTGTCAGTTTTATTAGATGCACAATCTTTATTTATTTATTTATTGCGATAAACCATTGGCTGTCTCTTGACTAAGATTTCACAGGTATAAGGATGTTTCTCTGTGATCTTCAACCCAAGGGCACCATCAGAGTCAGTAGCTGCGCCCATGTCCCACTGCTTTTTAGGCTCAAGAGGATGCTTTGGCCCCGCTTAAATGCTTGAGCACAGGCGGTTGCTGTCACTTAACTGTGGTTGCCATTGTATTAGCATTTTTCATCAGGGCATGAAGCAGTGTATGAAATTCTGCTAAGTGAACATTTTTACCAAATCATCTTAGACAGCCTCTGACTTCATGCTCGCTTAGCCTTTTCTCCCTTAGGCTGCCTTACTGTTTTTTCCGGTACAACGATCAAATCTTCAAACATGAGAATTTTTCCATCAGAAGCACATAGATTGCAGTCCTGGTTAAAAAGGGGAGGGAGCACTTTCAATGGGACTTCAGCTTGTAAAATAGGGTCAGCAGCTTAACCCCTGGTATTGCAGGGTAAATTTTGAATCACAGCAATGCACCTTTCTCTGTTTCCACCCACCCTGCTCTTTAACTTTAGTTTTTATGCTGATTTCTAGATTCCTGACATACTATCCAGGCAGAAGGATCACTGCCGAAGATGGCGCGAAGCACGAGTATTTCCAAGAGACGCCCCTGCCCATCGACCCCTCCATGTTCCCCACATGGCCAGCGAAAAGTGAACAGCAAAGAGTGAAACGTGGAACAAGCCCACGGCCTCCAGAAGGAGGCTTAGGATACAGCCAGCTGGTGAGTGCTCTTACAGTCAGCCAAGTTGAGAATGTTTGGGGAGGAAAATCCTAACTATGTCCAGTGTCTTTTAAAAACAGAAAACAGTGTTTCGTGACCACATTAACTGGAGTAGACTTTCTTTTGCCTTTTTGAAAAGAGGCTGGGTGGATAATAGCCCGACAGGTGTATCAAGTGTAAAATACAACCAATACAATCCAAAACATATTGAAATCCATGCATTCATAAAAGGTTGTCAGCCCTTCACATGGGGGGGGGGCTTCTCCTTCGGAGGGTTTTTAACTGAGGCTGGTTGGCAATCTGTCAGGTGTGCTTTGCAAGAGGTTGGATTTCATGGCCCTTGAGATCTCTTCCAACTCTGATTCTATGACTCTTCTGAGTTCTCTGCTATTGCTGGTTGCACTAATGGGAGCTGTAGTCCAACAGATCTGATGAAAGCGAGATTGGGGAAAGACTGGTTGGTCCTTGGTCCAATCCACCAAGCTGCTGTTCTCAGGATTCATTTGTTCACAAATGTGCTGCTAACATTGGGTCCATTTTTCCCCTCCTAGGGTGACGATGACCTGAAAGATACAGGCTTCCACCTTACTACCACAAACCAAGGGGCATCAGCTGCTGGACCTGGCTTCAGTCTAAAATTTTGAATGTAAGACAGATCCTCACAGGACAGATTTGGGGAAGCAAGAAGGAAACCAATACTTGGTTCTCCACCGGATTTGCTGGCAAGCTTTTGTGTTGCTTCTATCACCCTAGGGATCTGCTACTCTTACTCTTCTTTGAAGAATGTTGCCTGTAAGTAGAGATTTCTTTCCTGGGCCAAGTATTTAAAGGACTGGAATTAATCTGAAATGCCACAAAGTCCTCTGCACAAAACAAAATCCCAGCAAACTTCAAGGACATTTCTAGATCTGGGTTTTTCCCCTCCCCTTTTGTTTATATTTAAAACTTATATTCTAGTCGGGATTTTGTTTGTACATTTGTAGAATAAAAACAAATTGATTTTTAATTGTTTACTCAGTTTAAAGACGATTCTCTTACCTTCATTAGCACAGAGGTTGGGGCAGAAAATACAAAGAGATACAGGTGTGTCTGTCTCCCTCACTAAAACTTGAACATTGTCAAAGGAGTAATTCATTGCCTTATGCTTTTCTTTAAAAATCCCTACGGAAATCATGTGTTCTGAGAAATGTGTTGGATCCCATTATTGATGGTGGATGTCGGAGGCATTTTTCAGATGGTCCTTGAAGTCAAGAAAAGGGGGAATTAGAAGCAGCCATGTAAGTGAAATGCACAATGACAAGTGGATTGGTGATTCAGGTGAATTGTAGCATGAATGTTCTTCAAATCCTTTAGCCGATGTACAATTTTGGTCCTATGATCCCCATACTAAATCAGCATCCTCCCACTCTGAAATGTACCAATCAATTCAACTGTTTTTATTTCTTGATTCCAATTGCTGCAAACTGAAATCAAGATGAGACTATATGTATCTCTAAAATATACACATTGGGGGGGAGTCATGTAGGAAGAAAGGAAATTCTGTCAGGCATTTCTTGCCAGTTGCTAGTATTCCACTAAATCCTTCTAGTTGCAGTTCAGACAACAGAAAGAGATTCAGGATCTGCCCGCCTTCTATTACTGTTAACTCCCATGCTTTGTTGTCTATCCTATTTTACCCAATTGTGGTTTAAACTTCCATTTATGCAGTCTTACAGTTACAAATCAGCATTTCAGCTATCGGTCGTTTTCTTTTTCTTTCTCCCTGTTGGTTCAGTTTTGGTTTCCAGGCATTCTCTTGCCTTTGTGAGATCTGCAAAGAACTGGTTTGATCTGTTCTAACTCTTAAGGTCAGTTTTAAAAACCTTGTTTTAAACAGTGGACTGACCCATATCAATATACTTACCTCACTGCTCATATCTCAAGTTATTTATTGATTTTCATTATATGGACTCACCAGGGTCCACCAAATTAGCTCCCTCAACCATTTGCTTTGCACTCATGATCTTGAAATTTCTTGGCTCAGGCTGCCTCTTCTATGTAATGGCTTGCCAGAGCACAAAAATGTAGGTACAACCAAATTCCAGTGTACCACTCCACCGAAATCCTCTGCTTTGCATTCAAGTCCTTGAATCATAGAATCATAGAGTTGGAAGAGACCGCAAGGGCCATCCAGTCCAACCCTTCTTGTTGTGACTGTTGGTTCAGCCTACTGTTTGTTAGCTGCTTTGCCCCAATAGGCACCAACCACTGGTGCTCTGTGCTGCAGCCTTGTTTACAGTGGTCAGTCAGTGTTCGTGGGAATGATAATACACTTGCTAGGATGGTAGTGTTGCAAGTTGTTCTATGGAGACAGGCAGCCTCAAGGGAACTGAAAGAATGGTAAATCACTTGGGACTTCTAGTCCAACTCACTGCCCTGCAGAAGTACACAGCCAAAAAAAGATGGCCAATGCCTTCTGTTCAAAAACTCAATGAAGGTGTATCCAGTACCTTGTAGAGTACTCTGTTCACTGTCAAACAGATTAACCACTAGGAAGTTCTTCCTAACTTTTAGGTGGAATCTCATTTCATTTGAACCCAGTGGTTTGTGTTGTAGTCAGGAGAAAACAAGCTTGTTCCATCTTCATCTGGATTTTGGATCTGGCTCCATCTTCCGCATGACATTTCTTCAAACCTTCAATCTCTTGACCTTCTTCTGCAAGCTAAACATACCCACCAGCTTCCTTATCTGTTCCTCATAATGTTCCACACCTTTTAAAGTCTTGGTTGTCCTCATGGCGAACCTCCAAATTTCTCCTCTGTGGGAACAACTACAAGGGGCTTAACCTTTTCCTATTTTCACATAGCCTCACAAAGTGTATTCCTTTTTTATCTTCTGGCATTAGTGTGTGCTGTGAAGTTCTTTGCTACAGCCAAACCAGAAGGAAGTTTACGTCCTTTGTACAGTTGTGAATTTCAGAAACAACACTGTGATTTTTACATAGTATTTTTACTTTTGGTACACTATTGAAAGATGTGTAGATATCTTATACTTGCTTACGATGCAAAAGTCATGAGATTGAGGAGCTTTTTGTGTTACATATTTGTAGATACCCAGACTCACACAATATATAAAATCATAGTGGGCTATGCCACTGTCAGCAAGGGTATGTATGATGATAGATTGAAATCTGGTGTCCAAATTTGTGCCCTAAATTGTACCACTCTGTGGTTTTTCCTATGCCTTTTCTTGAGTCAAACCCCTTCTGAACTAATCTTGCCAAGAAAACCCTGTCATGGCACCTTAAGAGTCGCCATGAGTCAGAAACAACTTGAAGGCATACAACCAACGACAAAAGTTGGGAGCTCAGATAGTACTGAATACCAGTGCACCCAGTTTTATATTTTATATCCCGTCCTGATATAAAATTGGAATAAATTGTTCATTAACTAAATCTGTGTGTCCCTGGTATTTGCTGGATTGACTTCAAAACTTTACTCTGTCTTGATTGACAACATTTGCAATAATATTCTGAGAAACAGAATTAGCCTTAGTGATATATATAGTGATTTGTGGTCCTCATTATGGAAAAACTTCTCCATTAAAATCAGTTTCAGTTAAAATACATGAACACTGGTTTATACCATCAATGGTATAGTAATCCATTGAAACTCAGTTATATAAATGTTGGAGAAACTGCAATGCTATAGGTACAGCATTTGGGTTATTCTCTTGTTTCTTGGAGAAAGCAAAAATCTTATTACTAAAAGAATTATTTTTATATGGTTCATATGTGATTGTTCAAAAATGGAAAATCCTATACAATTTATCTTTGGATATTGATATGAGAAATTACTATTATTAATATTAATATTAATATCCTGCTTCTCCCAAAGGATTGAGGCGGATCTCAACCAAATTGTGGTCTCTTGCTCTCATGGAAAAATGAACAGCTTTCCAGCGATGGAGGTTACACTTTTTATATGTATATAGCATGTTTTGTTAAGGAATGCTGACAAGTTGTACAATTTATTTTGTTCCATTGAATTTTGTTATTACTGTAAATAAAAGGTGTTTTTTTTAACAAATTTGATATGACCCTGGATAAGTCGAGGGTAAAATTTAGGGGCATATAGCAAATGATCTAAAGGATGAAGCAAAGCAAAATAAAAGAATGTCAAAGGACTTACAAAATTCCAGTAGACATCGCTCTTTGTGCTCAGTCTTAAGGCTGGATGGATGAGAGAGCAAAGGGGATCAGTGCTTCTAGGAGAGATTATACTCTTGCCTTTCACCAGGGATGGTTCCTTCATTTAAATAAGAGTTAAGATATGGTACTTAACATTTTTGGGGTCAGTTTTTTGACCTAAATTTCTAGACTTATACATGAGTATGTACAGTAGCTCTCTAGCCACAAGACAACATGCACATAACCACCAGTTACATACATGTATGCCACTAATAGGATTATACATGTTGTCAACTTGGTTTTGGAGCTGCAGTGGGCAAACTGCAGCTCCAATGTTCCAAACCCTCCAGACTTTCTGGACCCCCATTTTTCTGGCCAAAGTGGCTACATCTCTGATTGTTCTGCATCACAGACAATGCTCCCCGGTGAATTCTAACTCACCTCTGCATCTCCTAGCTCAGTGACGCTGAGACCGAGTGCCCAAACTGCAACCCAGACCTCACTTACTTATTGCAAAGTGCCACGTCCCTCTGGCTTTCTAGTAAGAAACTCTGGCAAACACTGTGCAAGGACAACAGCATGTGTGCCCACAGAGAGGGCTCTGAGTGCCACCTCTGACACGCATGCCATACGTTCGCTATCACTGTAGCTGTATGGATCTTCCTTCTCAGTCTGTGCTGAGACCAAAGCCAACATCCCACCCCAAGTGCTTTCACATTCCAGGTTTCATCTTCTGCCTTTCCTGCTGCCTGGGTTCAAATCTAAGGCTATGTTTCCCCCCCCCCCCCAGATTGTGTAGTGCCAGTTGTTTCAGTACACAGGCCCGATTCCATAAAACCAAGAGGGTGGGGTAATTATAGATCACAAGAATGTTAGCAGAAACAGGGAGCCTTCTTGTTGCTGCTTTCATAACTTAATTACATCCTCTTGTTTTGATTTTGTTCTTCTGGTTTCTTTGAGAAGGCTTTATAGCCGCTGTAATTTTGCATTGCTCCGTAAGGGAGAAAAATCCAGAATAAGGTGGAGGAGAAGAGTGGGAAACACTTTATTCAAAGAGAACAGCAACTGGTGAAATTCCTAGCGGATAAAGTGCCCTGCAACTTTCCAGAAGCTGAAAAGAGCATTTGAATGATGCTTGAACCAACTGATAAATAAATGCAACGCAGAAATTGTGATTTTTTTGTATTTGCCAATGTGGTTACACAAACGAAACAAAAATGATGACACAAAGAGATGGTGTCTCACACAGTACAATCTTTTGTCAGATTAAGCACATTAGGGTACCACTGCAGCCTAAGAGTGAGAGAGCACTTCAAGTGTCCAAAATGCTTCACATCTCTGGCTTCAACCTCTTTTTAAGCAAAGCTGAATGGCACTGAATGAATGCAGGGGCCTCTAGTCTGCCAGTCTCTGCAGGCTTCTTTCCCCATCCTTGAGTTAGTTATCCATTGCATTGAAGCACCAAGGGCAGAAATATGTACATCTCTTGTGCGTTGGTGTGGCTCTGTAATCTAGAGCCTCACTAACAAATGTGTGTATAGATACACCTGTGTGTAGGTCTATACTAAACCCAAACAGGCTATGGGAAGAGACATGCTTCTCCCATCCCAGCAAATTCTGAGGCAGAGATAGGCTGTAAGATATGGGGCTGGCATACATGGTACTGTACCATCTCCCTGTCTTACATTCATATGCCCCATTGGCACTTATAACTTGAAGTGGATGAGAATGTGTGGGATAATTCAGGGCAGGGTAAGAAACACATGTCCCCTGAAGGCAGTTGGACTGTAGCACCCATTGCCCATGTTGTTGCTCCCTAGTTGACATAGTCTTATGACTTGGGAGAATGGAAACTGTAATCCAGCATCAGTCAGTGGCCACACTTTCTTTGTACCTGGTTTTAATGCAACCTGTGCTTATAAAGAAAACCCAACAATTGTCCTGTGTCAAATTCTGGCCTATGCACTCTTTCCCAAGGGAGAAATTAGTATGTGATGCTCATCATCCCCTGACAGCATACCCAGGCATAATGGGGATTTTAGTCCAATATCATGTGTGACATTAAGAAAGGTAGATCTAAGGACTACAAGCATAGAGTGCACAAAGTGTCTTACCGTATGTGAAGTCTTACTGTACTGTACTTTGTAGCAATTTCCTTTTGGAAGTGAGTACCTTTCGGCTGAGGAAGGTCCAGCATCCTCATGCATTAGCCAAGCAACGGAAACTGGTCACGCTGGGACACAGTTACAGATGCAATGTTGAAAGAAAATACACAAATGCCAACAAGTAGGAGGAAGAAGTCCATCATGGAGTGGAACCATTTAGGTTACTCACAACAGTTCTATGCTAATGCTTCAGCCTGATTCGCCAGGAATATGTGGTCAGGATCTTCGTCTTCTTCTTCACAATGCAAGTATAGGTCCCTTCATTGATTGCATTGGCTATGATGCTCATGTGGTCATCATTCAGAGAGAGGTAACCTGGGTAGGAATATTCCAGCATTTCCTTTTCTTTGTACCAACTGTATGGTTAAAAAGAAAGATGGTGGAAAGTCAACCAGCAGGACTAATGGACACCAGACAGAAGGTCTCCTATGGCAGGGGTGGCAATGATAGAAGGCTAAGGGACTGCATTAGTTCTTCTGGAGATCTTTGCTTTTAGCTGAGGTCCTTGCACATAACTTTCTGGTGATATAGCTACATCCTGATATGATAAGCAGCCCTTCGACTGAATTGTCGTACCTCCTGGGGACCCATGACATTTGTGCCCATGGAACAATGGTCCCAAAGACACAGCTACATCTCTACCTCCCTCCTAAGAATATGAGCACTCCACAATGTCACAATCCACATTTACATGTTCATAAATTATCTTATGGTGATAGGTAGATTAGATTGGAGAAACATGGGATATACATTGAGTAGATAAATACAATAAAAGGTTACCACTGCCACCTAAACCATGTTGTTTCATTCATAATGAAATTTCTCTCTCCCTCAGTCTCATTTTCACCATGTGCATCTGCATGGGTACATACATTTCAAGCCCAAAGGTCACCAGTGCACACATTTGAGGCTGCTTAACAGAAGATACTCACTAGACTTTGCCCTTTTTATGGATGATCTTCCGCCCGCATTGGAAGGTGACATTCCTGCCTTCAGGGACAATCCTCGTCTTCATCCTTGGGGGAGGCGGAGTAGGGACCACCGTTGGGAAAGGGAATTCTGCATCGGAAAGCCAAAGCGAAAGGACATCATCAGCCGAGGGCTACAGATTTGCTATAAGCCATGATTCTGATTTTATCATTTCCTTCTGTTTGTAGTTTCAATGTGGAGAAAGTGACATTCATGTGATGATTCCTTTTATACACTCTCTTATCCAACCTTTTAAATTAAGTTCTGTAATATTGGAATTGGAATATTCAGTTCTGAATAATCAATAGCCATCAGTTTTGACTTCCAAAAAACAAAACATGATGGGTGTGCCTTACAGTTGCCATAAGTCACAAGTGACTTGAAGGCACACAACAACAACAAAATTGTCACCTCTGAATACATCTGATACAACAGAAATATACCCTTTCGGGTATATTGGTCATCACAATGTCTATTCAAGCCAGGGTTTTCTAAATCAACACATTGTTGGAGATGTAGTACTGCTTTGAAGTTGTCCCATAGCACCTACATCTAGGAAGAAAGTAACCACATGAGTAAATTTGGGATTGGAAAAGTCCTTGGTATCCTGTGACAAGCATGTTCTTCCGAATTATTTACTTGTTCTCCGCACCCCTGCCAAAATTCCTTTCTCTTAGTGAGACTTGGCAACACATTTAGGGAGGCTAAATGACAAGAGTTTACAACTGTGCTCTCTCACTCTCTCTCTACCAAAAGATTAACAGCATTCTTGGCTATAGCAAGGCATTCCAGACATAGCCTTACCCAAGAGTTTAGTTGTCCTTGTAATACTTGTCAGGATCCTATAAGAAGAGAATGGAAATACTAAAGAGACCAAGGAGTTTGTTGGCGGAGGTTTACAGTCAGAGCACAAGGGAAAGAAACTGTTCACAAAGGGATATGTACACATGGAAGTCAGCAGAGTTGTTGGCTACCATATGTACAAGTCCCTTTTTAGACACTGGAGATTTAGTACACGGGGACAGGATAAGAACGGGATCGCTCCCCCATCCTTATCCTATCTTTGACTGTGATCCCGTGAAAGGCTTTCAGATCGCAATGCTATTGTCCCATCATTGAAGCGGCATTGTATTAACACGGACTCCTGTTAATGCAAAATGCCAGGCAATGCCGCTTCAATGACAGGAAAATGACGGGACCTGTGAAATGTTGTTTGAAAGTCTTTCACTCAATCGTAGACTTCTGTACAGGATAATGTCCAGGCATTGTATAAAAATCTTCTCGCAATCATGCTATAAGGACAAGAAAAGGATGGGACAAGGACATTTCGTCCCCCATCTGATAATCTCCATTGCTTTGTGATCCCCGGCTTCTAGGGAACAGTTATTGACTTTCATGTACAGAGGTCCCTTGTGCATCAATACACAGGGTCCAGTGTATCTCAGGTATCTGCCCACAATCTCAAAAGCACCCCAAACTACTGGTAGACTGAGAGAGGGAGGAAAAGGTGCCAAGATGACTGTGCAAGCTGTGCTTAAGTTTCACCTTCACTTCTCCATGGATCATAGCAGATTCCATAATTCTGGGCCTAAAGCATGCCCTTTGCTTACCCATTGGCTTATAGTCTAATATGAATGGTAAGTCTTGGGTGTCTGCAGCAACAAAAGATGTTTAAAGGGGGTCCCTGGTAACTAAAAGGTTAAGAACGACTGCTCTAGTGCTAAAATATAAGCGCATACAAAAAACATGGAATGTACATTACTCAGACAGAAGTCGCAGCTGTACGGACAGTGTTTTTTCATAAACTTTCTCCGTGTCTTGCAGTATCCCTTCCGAGACCACGTCGGACATATGAAGAGTCTATCTTTACACCCTGAAATAAGAGATGTTTAAGAAACATGAATAAGTAAAGGACATGAGTGGCTTAAGCATGCTGAAAATTCTCTACAACCTCAAAGCACTTGGAAGGAATGTATTTGCTAGGAGTCTTACTAATCTGACCAGGATGGCTTTAAACTGAATTGCACAGGGGAGGGAGCCAGATATCATTTGTGCATTTGTCATTTTCACTTTATTTGCGGGATGCTTTAAGTACGCTTTAATCTTTCTTTAATGCCGAAATTAGCCCCAGTGTGATAAACCGCCAAATGGAAATTCAAATCCCGGTCCCTGGGATCTTCAATGATGTAGTCCAGTCTTACAACACTACACTGGCTCTCACAAAATGAAGTCTTTTTCAAAAAGTGAAATGAAATACTATGTTTAAAAAGACAGATTTAGCATAAGGCCAAAAGGAATGAAAACACAATCCACGTTTTGGGTTGGCTTCCCATACGAAGCTGAAGCTCCACCAACTTCAACCTCAACCATTTCCTGGGAGGGCAGAGAGTTGCTGCTTTGGCCCCAAAGTCGAGAACTAAATTTGGAGATCAACGCAAGTGTTTCCAAATAAAAGCAGGTTTGATTTCTGCTCCCCACCCTGCACCCCATCCCTATATTCTAAACAATATGAATGTTGTCTTGCATGTAGAAAAATGTTGCCTTGAAGAGACCAGATGGAAGAATTAACTCATAAGTCTCTCTGTGAAGGGAAGCTCATGCAACACAAGCAACTGAACCCCAATGGATCTCCCATCTATCGCCCCTAATGCATCTCCCCATATTTCCAAGAGTCCCCTCTACACTATGGATCTTTCAGACCTGTCCTCTAACAGAAGGCATAAGAAAGGGTTTTTACTTTATACACTACAAGGAGCCATTAGTGATTTTGTTATACCAGGGGCTATAGACTCAACTCTCATACCTATTTGTATGCATTCAGCAAAGAACACACCTTGTATAAAGATCAATGATATGTACAGTTAACAATACATTTCAGAGCCTGAAAAACTTATTTTTGGACTAAAACTCATGTAGCTGGGGGATTCTAGGAGTCATAGGCCTGTCTCATAGTCTGGGCTGAAGGCACCCAGTTTCACTCCGGAGGGACGTGGCAGCAGTCAAACCGTGCGGCGTCCCTCTGGACCAAAAAGAACCCAGAAAAAACGGGTTCTTTTTGGCACGCAGGGACGATAATAAATAATAATAATAAAAGCTTTATTTTTAGCCTGCCTTTCCTGGGATCAAGGCGGGTCACAACAGCCAAAAACACGATGTCATCAGTTGGCGCACTGAGACACATCCACAACGCAAGCATGGTGCCCAGAGGTGTGGACATGGCGCCACGCTTGTATCATGCACATGCGCCACGTATGGACGGCACCAAGTAAAGATGGTGCCATTCATATGTGTTATGGTCTTGGAGTGTGCGGATGCTACGAGCTCCAGAACCCTAAAATTGGCCCTAGGCCGCCGCAAACTGGGGCCATAGTTCTGGGCCATAGTTTGCAAACATCATTTTTTAAGTGTCTTTTTTTTCCTACATTCACTACCTGCTCTCACTAACCATAAAGCCTGTAGATTCCCCACATCTCATCCTGCGAAATGGTGTTTTTCCCAGTCAAGGTAGCGTTGAGGTGCATCAGGGCATTAGGGTCCATGGAGTGCATAAGGCCCAAGGCATGGCCAATTTCATGGGCGGCAACGTGGACCAGATCCGTAAGCCAAACACCTGGAGAAAGAAGGGGATATATTGTATCAGTGACACAACATTAAGGTAGCGAGGGAGCCAAAACACCCCTTTTGCCATATACCATTTCAGAATACTGTATTTGTCTATCTAGGCTACTATTGACTGCTCTGACTGGCAGGAGATCTTCTGGGTTTCAGGAAGAGGCTCTTCACACAACTTACTCCCTACACATTTAACCTACACACACTAGGAGAGGATGCTTTAGTCCTGCAAAGTAAAATTCTGTTCCAGGAGTCACACAAAACCAGTCTTGCAATGTAGGTATCACAGGCCCCATTCACACTAGACACTGTGGCTGCATCCGCACTGCAGAAATAATCCAGTTTGACACCAGTTCAATACATGGACATTCTTTATCCCTCCACTTTTTAGCTATCATTATTCTTGCTGCAGCTATCAGATATAACATAATCCTGCAAAATGTCATTGTTTAAAAAAACAGCCTAAATTTTTTCCCCCTTCATGGCTCACAGTGGAGATGTTGTGAAATCTGTGGTTTCTTTACACCCGACCCTAAAAAATTCAGAAAATGGACATTTCTAGCCGTCAACCCAATTATTCTGATAGACATTTGGGGACAAAGGATTAATTTCACATTTCACAGCTGTGAGCTTGACCAATCTGGCGTGGAAACACCCTGACGGTTAAGTGCATTCCCCTTCAGTGATTTCACAGCTCTGTCTTTTTATGAACAATGCCTAGGAAAAATAACCCATCATAAACTCGGAAACCATAAGCTGCATCTGAAGCCCATAAATTAAGGTTATGAGTCAGTCTCATTTCTCTGGCTCCCAAGAGCAATTGAATGGATGAAGTCAGTAACCAACTCGGTCACAGAGGTGAGGGCAGGGAGGTATCCAAACCCCCAAAGGCAGACATTACTCTGTCATCTTGGCCTCAGAGGGAGCGATCAGGCAGACCCAGCAACATCAGGGACTGCCTGAAGGACGAGACTTCTCCCTCCTTTAACTGTCACCTTGTATTTGTATTGTATTCAATTTTTACTGTACACCACTATGATCATTGCGGAATAGCGGTCTATAAATAAAACATATTATTATTATTATTATTACATCAGTCTTCTCTCATCTTTTGCCTCCAGTTCCCACCATCCCAAAATTCTGTGAACAATGGGAGTTGTAGTGTACCACAACCAAGCTGGAGACAGATGCAACTTTCGCAAGGTCTTCTATATCCAAGGTTAAATAAATTGCCCGTCATGATAAGCACCCAACCTTACCAAAGATGTCACATTTTAGCACACTAAATGCTCTGCCTTAACAGTATTCCCAAATGAGGAAGAAATGCAAATGGACAACAAAGAAAAAGAATTTAAAGCCTCCTGGAGCCCTAATACGCATCTTTTTACTTTCAGGATTTCAGCGACAATGCATTTCCAATATCACTTTATTTGTGCAATTGCATGTGATAATCATTTGCGCAATTACGCACTGTTTCCACTTCATTTGTCGGGTGCTTTAAATGTGCTTTAATCTCTATTGCCAAAATCATCCCCAGTGTGATAAACTCCATAAAGAAAGAGAGAAAACAGAAGGCAAAATCATGGCCTTGAAGGGGACCCAAGGGCCATGCAGTCCATGCAGAAATGCACAGCTAAACCACTCTGAAAATGGCCATCCAGCCTCTGTCTAAAGACCTCCAAAGAAGGAGAGTCCAATACACTCTTCCAGACGGAGAGATTCTGGGAGCTGTCATCCAAATAAAAGTAACGTTCCCAAGCTATGTTCACCATTATCCAGAGCCTTAGTATTTTGTATTTATCAAAGCCTTTTAAAGCAAGTCTGTCCCTAACAAGAGAGACAGACGCCTTGGCTTGCCCACAAAATGGCCACGTTTGCAGGAAGGCTGGTGCCAGAAGGCAGCAAGAATGTAAACAGCTTTTCTTTTTTCTTTTCTTATCCTTTTTTAAAACAAAAAACCAAAAGCACGGACTTCTCCTGCTTGACCGCACAGCTGCCTAGATTAAGGTGGTCATCCATCCAACTCTACAGAAGACAGTCCTCTCTTTGAAGAGCTGTCTAGGCAAAGTATAAAAGCTCAAGAACCCTGATAAGTGGAGTATGGGTCTTGGAAGAAGCACTCATCGGAGCAGCGCCTGAGCCGATACCTGCAATGCACTGTAGTTACCAATATTTGAAATAGGCTAATGCCTTCCGAATTTACATCTATGTGAGAGTTTGTAAAAATTACTATTTTGGACAATGGTGCTGCCAGTGCTGCAGATTTCTAGATGTTGTAGTCTTCAGAGAGTATGTTTTCCAGGCTCTGATCTATATATATAAACTGGCGACAGTAGATGAGACGTTTTGTTGTTGTTAACTGCCCTCTGGACCCATAGCGGCCCTGCGGATGAGACATCTCCAAGACCCTCCGTCCTCCACTGCTCTGCTCAACTCCTGAAAACACATACTCAAAGTGATCTCTTTAATAGAGTCCATCCATCTTGCATGCGGCCTCCCTCTCTTTCTACTTCCCTCTACCTTTCCTAGCATTACTGTTTTCCCCAATGATTCAAACCTTCCCATGATGTGCCCAAAGTATGACAACCTGAGTTTTGTCATCTTGGCTTCGAGGGAGTGTGTTCCTCTGTCTCCTCTTGCACCCATTTGGGAATATATAAGTTAACAAGCATGACATGGTGGTGGTTTTAGAGCTTTGGGGATGAGTTCAAATCTCCTCTTAACCCTGAAAACCCACTGGGTGACTTGGGACAAGTCACAGCCTCGCAGCCTCAGAGGGAGGCAGTGGCAAACCCCCTCCGAATAAAGCTTGCCAAGAAAAGCCAAAGACAAAATTGTGAAACGTCAGCACTGACTTGAAACCTCACAACAGCAACAACAAGTACAAATTGGTGCATGCACACTTTATGCAAATGTTTTGTCTTCTTTTGGGGATGGCTGGGATGCTGGTCCAGTGTGTAAGTGGACACCCTGGTCTACAAGCCATCCTTTGCACCATGCTATGCAATGGTTTGACTCCACTGAGGCTGCATCCACACTACAGAAATAATCCAGTTTGACCCCATTTTAACTGTCATGACTTAATGCTATGGAATTCTGGGAACTGTGTTTGTTGTCGCACCGCACCAGAGCGGACGGAGACTGAATTGCTCAACACCAGAGCTGGAAAATAACCCCATGATTCTGAAGCATTCCATGAGCAAACCTCAGCAAGTTGTTGACATTTCTGGAGACATTTTCCAGTCGTCTGGCAGGACAGAAGGAACCAAAAATGTTATCTAATCTATCTCAACCCCAGGAAAACTCACTAACCGAGGACAGATCACTTCTCAGAGAAACAGCTGAACTGAATTATTTGCACAAATTCCATTCCATTAGCAGAGGTATGAACAAAGAGAGTGGCTTCATGGCACCCTGCATATATTCAAACAAGGGCCCTCGCTATTCCACATACAGTATAACAAAAGGTCTTCTCAGAGTGAGTTTTGAAGCCAGGGAAACAGACTTTTGGTAAAGAGATTGCTTACTTTCACATGGCCACACTAACTGGCCACTG
This sequence comes from Sceloporus undulatus, assembly GCF_019175285.1. NCBI lineage: Eukaryota > Metazoa > Chordata > Lepidosauria > Squamata > Phrynosomatidae > Sceloporus > Sceloporus undulatus. Next base: position 5,692,992 of record NC_056528.1, on the reverse strand, counting down.
TAAAGATTTGAAAGACCTGTATCAGCCCTTTGAAAATTTAGGACAAGGAACATGATTTGCAGCCTTCCAGACCCTATTACATTCACTCCCATTCCCACAGCTGTATGAATGTGCCTTAATACCAGTCAATACTGCATCTGAAGAACTGGGGTTATATCCATGAACACTCATGCAAAAATAAAAACTTGTTAGACTTAAAAGTGCTGCAACATTTCTTTTTTTCTCCTCCTCCTTCCTTTGTTAAAATCAAGTACAGATCCTCCTTTCATGGAGGAACTTAGAATTAAGGCCTAAGTGTTTCTTTATATGAATGCATTTAGAAAGTCTTAGACGTTTAAAAACAGTCTGTTTCTAAATAGTGCCTTAGTTAGTGTTACTAATGAGACTACTCTAGCAGACTAGGAGATGTCTGAGATTATTAAATACTTTACATAAACCATTGAGAAATAAGAATTCTGTTCTGAAGAAGAAGAAGAGGAGGAAGAACTAATATCCTGTGACCTGCATACTTTAAACTGAGTAAGTAGTTTGCATAATGTATTCCACTACTTATGCAAAGTCAGGAAGGGAAGAGCAAAGATAGTAAACTCTCTTCTCTGCCATCTGAAATAGTTTATTCAGCAACTGAGATTCACTCTAATTGCTCACCAGTTTTAAAGTGAGTTTTTGAATCTGGAAGGGCTAGGAATTTGGTTATTTTATTTAAAGGACACGCTGAAAACCAATTTTTGCTCCAGAATCACAATAGCAACTGATGGCTTTCCTGTCAATGGAGCAATGAATCCTCTCCATGCTTAAATCTGAACTTTAAAAGAGATATCCAAGGTGTTCAACCTAACTTAAGCTAGATACTGTATACGCCTTGGACAGCTTCTGGATTCTTAGGATGCATGCATCACTTAAACAGCATGTCTCCAAAGAGACCCGAAGCAGCTTTATTTTGGCAGTCTGGAACAGGCCACCGTTTCAGATCATTGGTGGGCTACTAAGTATGGAACAAAAGTTGAAGAGGATTTATTATCCCCAACATCATGGAAGCCACCAGCTGCAACTGGATACTCCATTCTTCTTCCTCTTCCTTCTGGTAGAACTGCTGTCTACACAAGAGAAAGAGCACGGGAGCTTTGCCAACCTGTATTCAAGATGGCACAGACCCTCAGAGTCTACAGATATGGCTCATTTACCCTTTTTCCAGCTGAACCGTGTGTCTCCCACAATCCAGTATTCGTGGTCATCAAAATGGATCTCACCAGTCTGTGGGAAAAAGGCATGCGCCAGTTCCCCTGTTGTGCCATCAAAGCAATGATGGATCTGGGACTCCAGGCAGTCTGTGTGGTTGATGGAATAGAAACCTGGGAGATATTTCAGGGGGAAGGAAGAGGGAAAAGAAAGGTTATTTAGTACCTATGGAAAGACAAGTATCTTAATTTGCAGACCCCCCCAGACATTGCTCCAGAGTCAGAAGCTGTTTTTTCTATTTCCAGCCCTTTCAGTAAGGTGCTCTATGAACCATTGCAGTGGTTTTAGTGTTGGACTAGGATTCTGGAAGACCAAGGTTCACATTCCTGCTGAGTGGCTTTGGGCAAGTCACACTCTTTTGACCTCAGAGGAACGCAATGGTGGACCTCCTTTGAAGAAATCTACCCTCTCCCCAAATCCCACAATATAGGTCAGCCTTAGGGTCATCATAGGTTGGAAGAGACTTGAAGCCCCACCACCCCCAAAAAAGCAGAACAACAAAGATGCTCTCCAAAGAAAACTGTTCCTTGCAGCAGGAACCATTTAAGAAACAGTGGCTTAGTTGTTGTTGTGGGCCTTCAAATCATTTCCGACTTATGGCGACCCTATCATGGGGTTTTCTTGGAACGGTTTGTTCAGAGGGGGGTTGCCCTTGCCTTCCTCTGTGTGACTTGCCCAAGATCATCCAGTGGGTTTTCATGGCCAAGCAGGGATAAATTCACTTACACTATACTGATTCTTCAATGGCTTAGACTTACAGTGTTTCCCAAACTTTGGCCCTCCAGATGTTTTGGACTTCATCTCCCATAATTCATGATCGTTGGCCCAACTTGGCTACAGCTTCTGGGAATTGAAGTCCAAAGCATCTGGAGGACCAAAGTTTGGGAAACATTAGATTAGAGGTATGTGTATTGTCCCATACACCTTTTTTTTACTTAGCACATGGTCAGAGCCCACCAAGTGGCTGTATGCCATGGATGTCATCTTCACCATATCATCACATGTAGAAGACTTCATGCTCTAGTCTGACTTCTTGCTCTGTGGGCTCTTTTCAACCAATCTAGCAACAAGGAAGAGCTGTAGCAATACAGTTTGGCTCATGCATAAGCCCTGCTTTCTACCAGCCAGTCTGGGAAAAGTTACAAATTTCACAAGTGAGTCAAGGAGAAATTCTGTTCTCCAGATGTACAGAGCGTTTGCTCTAATAATAATCACGCCAGTAATGGAAACTCATTCCTCTTCATTTTCTCCAAGGAGAAATCTAACTGATCCAAAAAAGGGGGAGTGAGGGAGGTAGGGAGGAGGAGGAAAGAAAAATGCAGTTTTAAAGACTTTAAAAGGTGGTTCTGCTAGCATGCAGCCAGTTTCATTGTCACTAAACATATGGTTGTCTAAGTGGACTAGAACTGAAAAGGAAATCATGGGCAAAATTCTTCAAGTCAACAATCTGTAGCAGGCCAGCGTGAAGTAGTTCAGTGGTTCCCAAACTTTGGTCCTCCAGGTATTTTGGACCTCAACTCTCAGAAGCCCTACTCAATAGTCGGAAACTCTGGGAGATGAAGTCCAGAACATCAGGAGAACCAAAGTTTGGGAATCACTGATGTAGTGCTGAACTAGGACTTCAGAAGGCCAAGGCTTGAATCCCCACTTGGTCATGGAAACCCACAGGGGACCTTGGGCAAGGTCACATTCTCTCAGCCTCAGAGGAAGGCATTGGCAAAGCCCCTTTGGACACATCTTACACAACCATGATAGGGTTGCCCTGTCAAAAACAACTTGAAGGCATGAAACAACAACACATATGAAAATAATATTAGATCTTGAGACACATTATCATGGGGGGTGTCCTTGTCCTGTCCTTTCCCCATTCTTATAGCACAGTCGTGAGAAGATTTTCATATGACATTGCGTTTATTACTCTGTCCAGAAAACGTGATTGACTGCAATTGCGCAAAAGACTTTCAAAGGATGTCATGTGGATCCCATCATTGTCCTGGCATTGAAGGGGCATTGCTTGGCATTTTGTTAACAGGAGTCTGTGTTAATGCAATACCGTGGGACAATAGCACTGCGATCTGAAAGCCTTTTGTGGGATCACAGTCAAAGAAGGGACAAGGACGGCGGAGCAATCCCATACTTATCCCATCTCCAGTAACCTTCTGGACTACAATTTTAAGAATCTCCAGCCAAATGCTCTCCCAAGCTGGGTGGGCTCAACTCTCTAAAGAAATAGAAACCCTCTAAACCTGTGGTTCTCAAAGAGTGGGGCACAACCCCAAAGGGGTGTGTGTGTGCAAGAGTTGCTCTGGGGGAGGGGGTTAAAAGTAATATAGGGTTTCATTAACTGACATCCCATCTAGGGAAGCAACCCACTTTCCCACCAGTGGCATCACATGGTGTCACCCCTATTGACCTCCCACTGTATTACGTGGAGTAAGGCTCCCTGACATGCTCATGTAGATCTAAAGGCAAGGCCAGGGGGAGGATTTGCTCTAAATACATAAAGAGAGTCAAATTTTCCTAGAATGCAGTGGTAAAAAATTTTATAGGTGAAAAAATGAAATATGGGCCCAGCAATAAAAAATTTATAGCACTGGATATTGGTGGCCAGGGAGTTCAGCCAGCCATGTCCTCTTCCAGGTTACTCCACTTCATTCCTCTTCTCTGACATAATGATCTTTCTGCAGCCCCTAACTATGCTGAGCCCAAACTGGGCTGTTCTGGGGTGTCCCCACATTATGGTTTTCTTCCTGATCGTATTCCAGAGGGTCTGAATGAAATGCAAAATGGAACCCTACCAATTTTGAGATCGCTGGCCACGCTTGGCGGCACCTCCCGGAAACTGAAGGGAGAGACATCACTCCACATGCGGAAAGCAGCAGTCAGCCCCTTCCTTGTCTGGCTCTCATTTATGAGGTTTCTGGGAAAAGACAGAATCCTGCAGAGGAGTAAGGAGAACAATATATATATATTTATACATTTTTAAAAGCCACCATAGAATTGTTTGCACTAGGAGCCATCTGCAACTAAAAATTGCTTCAGATATGACCTTAAAAGGTCAGAGAATCATAGAATAGAATCACAGAATCCTAGAGTTGGAAGAGACCAAAGGGCCATTGAGTCCAACCCCTGCCATGCAGGAAATCTAAATCAAAACATTCTCAACTTGATCATCCAGCCTCTGTTTAAAAACCTCCAAAGAAGGAGACTCCACCGCTCTCTGAGGAAGGAGTATATTCCACTCTGAAACAGCTCTTAAAGTCAGGAAGTTCCTCCTAATGTTGAGGTGGAATCTCTTTTCCTGGAGCTTGCATCCATTGTTCCTGGTCCTGTTCTCTGGAGCAGCAGAAAACAAGCTTGCTCCCTCCTCAATATGACATCCCTTCAAATATTTAAACAGGGCTATCATATCACCCCTTAACCTTCTCTTCTCCAGGCTAAACATCCCCAGCTCCCTGAGTCGTTCCTCATAGGGCATGGTTTCCAGGCCCTTCACCATTTTAGTCGCCTTCCTTTGGACACACTTATTTCTCAACAACCTTGTTGAATTGTGGTGCCCAGAACTGGTCACAGTATTCCAGGTGGGGCCTGACCAGAGCAGAATAGAGTGGCACCATTAGAGAATTTCGCCGTTTCAAGCTCTACAGAGCATAAAACCCACCAACCCATCCTTACTTGTACGTGAGATTGAAATGGTCCCATTTCAGTTGTCCCGGTGTCAGTGTGTATCGTCTCTTTCGGATATGTGGCTGAGGAGGAAAGTTGAGGCCATGAAGAGATGAGCCAACGCCCGGAGGAAAATTTGGAGGTGCAGTGGCTTCCTTAAAAAGGCAGACAGGTTGGTTACAAGACTTTGGAACAGCATTCAGCACATTGCTTCTACACCAGTTATCCAGCATTGGTTCCTACCAGTTTGGAACAGTTTTTTTCCCTTCTGGAATAATAATCTTACATGGTAGTTGTCTTTATTTCCCCCCTAAAACGTTTCCCAATTGCTTTGTAAGAGCTGAACTCTTTCCAGTAGCAACTAGGCATGTTTCCAGGAAGCGAGCCTGAAAGCATGGTCACTGCTAAAAGTCTATATTTAAATCTGTACTTGTCTCACTATTCATAGGCCTAATTCCCATTAACATTTAAACTGGATCGCGATGTGGGTTAAACAGGCAGGCTTCCCATTTAATTCGAATGCAGAAAGCGATTCCGAAAAGGGGGGGCATTTTTTTGCCCATTTTACAAGCATAAAAAAGACACTGATTTTTTTCCACTCCTTTTCCTCAAAACCGAATTATCGTAAGTGGGAACCATAACCAAATCAGAATCAGTTTCATAATTTGGTTTTAAATGACTCGAACGGATTCTTTTGTCAATGGGAACCAACCGCCTCAGGAACTGGTTTAAATAAAACTGATTTTTTTTTGTCAGTGGGAACCACAAGCGGATTGTTTTGAATCGCTTCCATCCCAGAAAATCCAATAGGAGCAAATGCTGTGGGAACCATGCTAGGAATTCGATTCAATCTGTCAATTAGGATTGGAAGCATCTTGTGTAAATGGGAATTAGGCCATAATCACACCCACTCTATCCATCCCTATTTTATGCTGTTCCTGAACTCCCAAGACTGCATTCCACGTTGTACAAAATAGTGATGGCCTATTGCTATGAACAATAAAGTTGACGTGACATGATATTCCATGCGGGTACGACTCTGGGAGAATAGAGTTCCAAGTCGGAAACAGCTTGAACGTATACAAAAGGAACAATTAAAAACACTATAGCAAATAAGAGCCCTGGTGGCGCAATGGTTCAATGCCTCTAGTGCAGCCACTTGCTCACAAACCATAAGGTTGCGAATTCAATGCCAGCAAAAAGGCTCAAGCTCGACTCAGGCTTGCATCCTTCCTTGGGTCACTAAAATGAGTACTCAGATTGTTGGGGGAAATTCGCTTACACTTTGTAAACCACTTAGAGAGTGCTTAAGTGCACTGATAAGCAGTATAGAAATGCACTTGCTAAAAAATAAATAGATTTTGTTACTTAGGAAGGGAGAAGATTTCTGAGCTGAGCTTCCCCCAAACTTAGTATTTCTCTGCTCTCCACAGGAAGCCATTTGTTACTGGATGCTCCTTGACCAGAAGCCAGGAGCTATCCATAGTCTAAGCAGTTGTGTACTTAAAGGATTTTTTGCTTGCTGCTTTGTCTTTCCCAGTTTCCCAGTCTAAACAGGGCTAAGCAGATGCCACAACACACAAGCCTCTTGGAAGCTGATCCAACGCCTGGTCTTCCCGGTTTTTCCAGGGAAATACAGTGAGCCAGAAAAGAGAAGGCCAATTAATTGAAACCCGCAGCTGATGGTGCCAAGCACACAAGGCTCCATTGCAGGTTGCCAAGTCTCCCCTGCCTTGGGTCTCTCCACTTGGTTCTTAGGGCAGCAAATTTAGATTGTGGGGCCATGAGCTCATCTCAAAATTACTGACTTTGTATTTTGGGTTTAGGGAGTTTTGCAGCAGTAATATTTGTCAAGCTGTTCATAAAAGAACAGCAGAGGCCTAAATTTTATGGCTACGCTGAACTAGAAGAGATCCATTGGAGCAACTGCATTCATAGAAGTAGTTCACTCATTTTACTGCCAGCTTCCACAAAAAATTGGAAACAAAGTCATGGACATTCTGAATAATGATAGAACTAAGGTATGAACAAATATTTTATACTTTGACTATTCGTTTGCTTTAAAGTGAGATAAATCATCAGTGGCTATTATTAATGTTCAGCTATAAACCTGCTTTGGCACTTTCTCCCTTGGCTTTCCTCCAAACTCATCCCGACTCTTTGCTAATCTCAAACTGTTGCTGGTCTTTCCTCCAGTTTTACGTATAATACATTCAGTGTACAAGTTAAAAAGGTGCAAAATATAAGATATTGCTTGCTTCTATTTGTCCCTGTTTGTTCAGTGCTATTTCTTGATGTTGCTTCTTATTGCTGCTTTTGAAATTCATTGGTACAAATGGTGAGAATTTGGAGCTAGAAACCGTAAAATAAACACAGCCATACCTGGACACACCACTAACATCCCAGGAATATAGAAGAAGAACTGTGGGATACAGCAGATGTGGCTCTGTAACCCAAACACTGAACTTGAGAGATCCAAGTTAAATTCTTCACTGACACATAAAAGGTCACTGGGACAGTTACTTTTGTTATCTGCCTGACCCAAGGGTTGCAAAAAGAAGGAGAATCGTGAGATCTTTGGAGAAAAGGCATAATATAAATGCAAATAAACAACAACATTGTGGAAGATGGGGATCACATCATTTCTTACCTTCATTTTCTGTGCTTCTGTTCCAAGCAGGTCACCCAAAGCAGCAAGCAGGACCAAGAATGGGGAAAGGCACAAGAAACCCAGGATGCATCGATAACTGGGATTTATCTGCCTATCGCCTAGTAAAGAAAAATTAAAAACGCACCCCGACAGCTTTCCAATAGGCTCCATCGTTTTCTTTAATTGAAACCATACGACTGAAAAGAAAAAGGGAAGAGAAAGAAAAAGGCAATAGACCCTGTTTGAAAGCAGGAGATGTAATCCTTCCAAATACAGGGCTGCAGGGTTTGCAGCGGCGGCGGCAAACTTTGCTGGAAACTCACAAATCCTTTTTCTTGCTTTTTTAAAGAAAAGGAAAATACTGGAGAGACTTTACATTAAAACCCTGTTTGACACGCCAAGCATTTTTTTAAATCAATCTTTGCCAAGCTGTATCATATTACTAAGACTCTCTGTTATAATGGAGGAGGGAGGGAGAGAGAGGAGAAAGCCAGACTGAGGGAAACAGCTGGGATCATGGAAGGGATGCAGTTCAGCCAGCTGTGCTTCAGCAGCTGGATACGGACATCTGCAGATTTATGCAACAACACAAATCAACAACCAAGATGGGCAGGGAGGACCCCCCAAAAAGGAGAAGAGGGGAGTGGAATTACAAAACTCTGATTCAGAATTTCCCTTCTGAATGCTTCAGCAAGGGCAGATTTCCTGCTAGGAAAGACTTGATCGACTGTTGGCTTTTAAAGATGGGGAGAAGGGCTTGCGTTGATTACTTTGGCAGGAAAAATGAAATGCACAAATACAGGATGATAGAGAGAGCCAGTGTGGTACAAATGAAACATATATAGGATGGTATAAAAAGTCAACAGTGGTTTGAGCATTGGACTAAGTCTGGAACCATAAAATTGGAAGTGACTTCAAAGACCATCCAGTCCAACCCCAGTCTGCCATGTAGGAACTCTGAATGAAAGCATCCCTGACAGATGGCCATCCAGCCTCTGTTTAAAGATCTCCAAAGAAGGAGACTCCATTGCACTCCGAGGGAGCATCTTCCACTGTCTTGTGTTCAACTTGTGATCTACTAGGACTCCTTGATCCCTTTCGCATGTGGTGTTGTTAATTATTTTTATTTGCATTCAAATTACAAGAAAAGAGATTCCTCCATCCTATTTTCTCGGCAAAGAATAACTACAGCAATCTTGCTGCAAAGGGAGAAATGGACTGCTGTTGGAGAAGGTCACTGGCCAATCCTTAGGGTGGGCCAACTTGTTTCAAATTGGCGAGCCAGTTTCTTGGAAAGCGTACTGTCCAATTTCTTCATGTACTTGGAAACACGGTGGACAAAAAGCTTACTAATATGCAGCTCTAGGATTATTTGAGGTTGTTGCCTTTTTAATACAAATAGAAGTGCACTGTTTGCTCTGGATCTAAAAGGGCCAAAGAAAACATCTCTTGTTATGGCAGCAGGCAAAGCTGCCAGGGATGGAAAGTGGGAAGGGAGAAGGAGACATCAGAGGAAGAGGAGTGCCTTTTTTTCTGAGGCTGTATCATTTTGAAAAATGCCAGAGCAGAGAAAGGTGGTTTCAATAGTAAAACTAGTGCCAGGCCAAGACATTTTACCTCCTAAGGTGGCAGACAAGATGGTGGTTCCCTTTGTGCATAGAAGCTCCAAGAATCTCCCCGTCACTGTGACCATTGTCAAAGTTTAAAAACTGATATTTGGAAGTAACTCTTCTAAGCTCTGAACCAGCTGAGCTGGCTCCTGGATCTTACTTCAACACTGGTGACAAGGATGCTGCTTCACAGTAGCTGAGGAAGGGAGGTTTGTTTAAAGCAAGGATGGGTAGCTGTGGCCCTCCAGAAATATTCTGACTATACCATCATAGTTCTGCTCCACTGGCTATTCCGGGTTTTAGGCCACATCTGGAGGACCACAGTTCCTTACCCCCTATGCTCTCCAACATTTTACAGATGTCAAACAGGACACAAGTGACCAAGCAGCATCAGTGTGTTTTCAAGAGAGCAAGGTTGTTCATCAGGAATAACTCAAATGCTAGGAGAGGCTGCAGCAGTTTGCATTTGACATTGCCAACTGGGAAGGGCAAGATCCTGCCTCCTCCTCCCCGCCGAGCTGAGTGCTTAAAATCGGCCCTCTGTATCATGGATTCAAGCATCCACGGCTTGAAAATGTTTTTAAAATATATAAATAATAAACAATAAGCAATAAGCAAACCCTGATTTTGGCATTCTATATAAGGGACACCATTTCACTGCTCCATTGTATTTGATGGGACAAGCATCCATAGATTTTGGTATCCACTGGGGGTCCTGGAACCAAACCCCGGCGGATACCAAGGGCAAATTGTACTTTTGCACTTTGAACCCGATTTGCAGCAGTTGAAGTGAGCTAAGGATGAAGGGGGAAAGTGAGAGGAGGAGAGATAAAGTTGTAAAAGCAGCTGGAAAAGCAAGGTGAGAGATTTAATCCAGACTGTCCCTGCCAGATTGGAACAGTCAGAGGGTGTGCAGGAAAGACAGACCGCCCTGTCCTGAACTGACTCATGCCTTTACTTTTCTCCATCCTTCGTGTGTGTGTGTGTTTTAAAGGTTTGCCATGTTTACATGCTTTGACACAGAGCCACAATAAATGGTATTACATAAGCAGCACAACAGACTGTTATTAATTCTCCCCTTCATTTCCAATGGGAAGCGGTGTGTGTGTGTGTGGAGGTGGTTCTTGCATCTGGCTATTTGACTTGGCTGATTCTCAAGGAGAACTGAGTCCAGTTCAATTTCTTGATGGACCGAAAAGGGAGGAAATATTCCTCACAGCCTTGAATGCCTTCTCAGTTTTCTTCCATAGACTGGGGTACAAAATGCTAAATTCATGTTTCTGTATGGTGTGTATTGTCTGCATACACAGTGTAGGGTGTGTACATACAAGCAGGGGGTTCCCTCCACTTTTAATTTATTGAAGCTTATATATTGATATATCTGCCTGTTGGAAAACCAAAACCTATCTTTGCTATTATGAGATAAGAACGAAGATACTGCAGATGAGAAAGAAAGAAACTTTACCACCAGATAGAAGAATACTTCTGTTGCCATGTTATATTTTTGCCAGTATATAATCACTACTTTACCTCAAAGGCACACTACTACCCCTGTCTTCCACTCACACATACACCTTTTTCTCTCACTCACTCACACAGACATAGACAGAGTCCATCTTCTGCTTATACCATTTGGGGCCAAATGCAGCCCATAAAATCCATGGATTGTAATGCCAAGCCCAACACAAAAGCTTTGCTGCATGCGCACTCTTTCTTTGGCCCGCCTTTCCTACTGGAAGAGTGCAGCCTCATTCTCATCCCATCCTTTTAAAGTGCAAGAATATTGCTTTTCCATGGAACGGAAAGAAACATTGCTGTCTTTTGAAGGTAATGTATTTCTCTCCTCTTGAAGCTGGATAAGGCTATGGAGAAAAAAACACAACAAACTCACACCAATGCCTCCAAGGCAGTGGTGCCTCCATGCCCAAACCAATGTCCCATGGGCTTCTGAGTGTTGTATCAGGTGGGCATCTTGCTTGTGGGCTACCAAAAGAGAAAAGGAAGAATGCGGTATTGGCCCTGCTAAAGCTATGCTTCCACCATGTCACCTTAAGCCCCCACACTCCTTTGCTACAAACACACTTGGCCTGCCATGATTCTCAACAAAACAAAAATTAAATCTGAATTTCTGAAGGGTGTAGGCTAGCAGTGTGGTGGAGAAGAGCAGCGAATGTCCATCCTCAAACAAAGATCTGTATCCTGTCCCGGATAGTCTGTCGGCAGATGGGGCAGACGGTCAGGGCAGCACTGCACTCATGGCATGATCCGTGTCCACACTGGAAGATCAGTTTGATTTGGTTGTCAATACAGATGGGACATGTGATACGTTCCTCCATTTGCCGGTAACGGTTCTGAAGGTCCTCCATGAGCTGCTTCTGTTGGTCGGTGGATTCTGAACCAGGACTGCACTCCACCTCTGAACTATCTGTTTAAGAGAAGAAGGAGGGACTTAGTCCTAGGCCTGGAAGGCTTAGCGTAATTGGGGCCTGCAACAAAATGTTGCCATGCACTCCCAGAGCTTGCAAGCAATACGGTACACACAATGTAATCACCTGTAACAGGTTAACCCTCTTTTCCCCCTTTTGGTGACATGGACACGAGACTGCCAAACTAATTAATAAATGGGTTTAAAATCATAACTCCCTAGAAGTGGAAATGATTAAACTCAAGCTATTGAACTTTGGACCTATCATGAGACAACATGACTCTCTAGAAAATGCAATAATGCTCTGTAAAGCGAGAGCCAAGAGGAAGATGAAGACAGCATTACTGGTATAGGGAGCCACAACACTGACTTTGCAGGACCTGAGCAACATTGCTGATAACAGGGTGACATTCAATGACAAAAAGGTTACTACATGCTGCACAGCGCTCTGTGAGCACCTGAAAAAGAAAAACCAACCTCACTCAAACTGATATTAAAAAAAGGAGTGGTCATCACGTAACCCTTTAATCTACACAGCACATTTTGAGAGCCTGATGGAATCTCTCATGGAAAATGCAGTCATGTTGGGTCTGTTGTAATTGTCAATAGCTTTCCATACCATAAACCATAGTTTCCCTAGGGAACAGCACTGTTTTGGCTCTGAACCTGCCTGGAAGCCAGTATGGATTGGCTGCAGCTCCCCAGGATCTCTGGAGAAGTCATTCCATCGCTTGCAACCTGAACCTTCTTTCTTTAGGTGCCAGAGTTTGAACCTGGGATTCTCTTTGAGCAAATCCAGTGCTTACACTGCTGATCAGTACTTACTCTCCTCAAACACAATGAATACTCTGAGCTTTTGGAGTGCAAAAGGGCAGGGATAACAAGAGCACAACTTACCTTGTTTTAACTTCCTAGTAATTGTCACTTGGCATTTGATACATCTCTTCATCCTTCTGGAGCACTCTGGGGAGGGGAGGTAGTGGAGAGAAGAAGAAAAATGGTTGGAACCAGCAGACGTTTATTTATTATTCTCTCTCCCCAACACATTTTATTGTCTTTATATTAAAAAAGAAAGAAACACAAACCTATAAATAGATCAAAAGGAGAGCATAATACAGAAGTAATCTTTTAAGCTGTTAAGAGGAACTTTAAACGTGTAAGTACCGTGGAGGAACTAGTGTGATGTGGTGAAGTACAGACTTATGTACTCACAATGATGCTGGTACATCCACAAGGAAATTTAAATGTGTAAATTTCTGTTTGATTAGGATTCTGGGAGACCAGGGTTCAAATCCTTGTTCAGTCATGAAAACCCACTAGCTGACCCTCTTTCAGCCTCAGAGGAAGGCAAAGACAAAAGCCCCTCTGAATAAACCTTGCTGAGAAAACCCCATATGCTCACCATGAAGGCATACAACAGCATCATTGTGGGTACATAAGTCTGTATCATTCCCTGACCCTATAGATGCAATATATTATGTACCGGGTATACTCTTATGGCTGTTGCTAAACCTCGCACCATTTCATTTGACAAGCAACAGCTCTGTACAATTAGTGAACCCCCCAAAAGTCTCAATGAGAAAGAAAAACAATAACCTCCAGGGCTGGAGGTCATATACCAGTTATACCTTCGCACACAATGCTGTGCTGGCAAGGGAAGAAGAGGACAAGCAGTGCCAGCTCTGAGCAGACCAGGCACTCTGAAGGAGCTGCCAGCTTCGCTACACTGAGGTTTGTCATGGTGTTGGGAGTTGCATGGACTCGCCTCAGGCTGCATGTCATTGTGGAGCCATCCAAGGAGTCTTGGCGTTCTCTGTAAGCACCAAAATTGGGAGGAAGGGAAGAGATTGTATGTGTGAGAGAGAAAAAGAATGAGAGATAGAGAGAAAGAGTTGCCTTTGCTAGTAGCCAGGTCTTTTCCATGACTGCACCAACATTAGCAAATTTCTCATCTACCACATTCAGACCTGGCTCCTTAGAAGGTCCTTTTGGTCTAAACCAGTGTATGTTGTTGAATGGATTATGTTTATAATGAAATCAAGAAAGTTGTGGGGGTTTTTTTCAAACTACAAGTCCCAGAATCCCCAAGCAGCCAAAAAGCTCATAGGATTTAGCTCATAGGCTAAATCCAATTTTAATCCCAACTAGAACAGACTGTTGACACAAGTGGGACCTGTTCAACATTAACAAAGTCCTCTGTGTTTTAATGGGTTCACTTTAGTTGGGATTACATTTAAATTTTGCCACATCTGACCCACTGAAATGCCCATTAATGCCAAAATAATGTTAACTCTTACTCACACACGATCTTTTAATAAATAAAAGAACAACTGTTTCATCATTACTGAAAATTTTAATAAATTAGGGCAACGAATTCACTTTAACATAAAAAGCCCCAAGTGCCAAGCTCTCAGTTGCCTGCTGTCACCAGGTAAGGATATTGAAATCCTGAAATGGAGGATCAGGGCTTGCTTTGCCAATGCTCCTTCACATTTGGAGCATACCTGATCTTTAAATCCTTAGTAAACTCCATGCATTGTATGTTTCTACAACAAAGAGAAGAATGGGTCCATCTGAGTAAGGACAAGTTTTGGCTTCCAAAACTGAAGAAGGAGAGGTCCACTCCAGAGACAATGCAGTTGACCCACCTGAATTTTTGGGAGAAGTTTTTGATGAGCTGTACTATGCTTCCATCCGAGACGAGGTCAAGAGGGGACTTGCCCCTGTGGTTGGCATAGTTGATGTCAGACCCTTCTTGTGCCAAGTAGCATGCGATGGCAGTCCCCACGTTAAGCTCAAGATTGCCAAGGAAACCGGAAGCCTGGAGCTGAAATGGTGAATTGTTTTAAGAGGCCACAAAACTCCACTACCTCAAGATCTAGTCTAGTAGCTCAAATCTATGGGCAATCATAGCAAATTATCATGTTGTCTTCCTCTTCCTCTTCTCCCACTTCAGTTATGGAGGGGATGTGGCAGGCCTAGAGCTTTTAAACTAACCCCTCCAGGTCTGAAGCGAAGGTCTTCCCATCATTTCCCCCCCAATCCTTTTAACTGAAGACGTGAGGGACTTGGACTGGGACATTCTGTGAGTAAACCAGGTGCTCTGTCACAAACCTATGATTCTTTTAACAGATTTTCAAAAAGGGTAAGAGAATGAGGTTCACCATCATGGGTACACAGAAAGCTGCCTTGCATCATATGAACCTGATTGCATATTTGTTTGTCCCAGGGCTCCTACTCTGGCAGAAGCACTCCAGGGTCTCACACTGAACAAAATCAACTGCCACCTGACTGGAGACTAAACCATTTCATGCAAAGCATGCTTTGTGCTCTACCATTGAATTACAGCGTAATAGAGAGAGGGCACCAATCTGTCCTTTATTTTAAGTGGTTGATTGTCTTAAGCCAGCCATATGTCTAAAGACAGAAACTGGCCATGCCCACTTTTATTGGAAATATATGACACAGCTCTCCTATTCACTGCACAATGAACACCCATATAGCCCCAGTATGAACAGTTTTGCAGCTTCTTTATGTTGTCCTCCCTTCTGTGGTCCCCAAGAACTTCTCAGATTTAATTTATCTTTCAGGCTAATCGTTTCCCAAACCTTTCTCTAGCAGAATGGCCCATTTTTTTCTCTTACCTTAGCAAAAAGGCTCTCTTCCCCTTCTTGCTGTTGCTCAGCCATAACAGACATCAAGTGCTCCCTCTCTAGGACAATGTGCATGGCAGTGTCACCATCCTCATCTTCGGCATTGACATCTGCACCCTCAGTCACCAGGATCTGCACCATTTCTGTGTGCCCCTGTGTGACTGCTAGGTGGAGGGGTGTCTGGTTACGGTTGTTCTTGAGGTTGACATCACAACGGCCCTGAAAAAATTAGGATTTGGGTGGGGTGGAAGAACAACACTGATGTTGACATACATGCAAATATATTGGCAATCAATATTAGGTCATGTTTTGGAACTAGAACATCCAAAATTCCTCAACCAGCACAGCCAGTAACCAATCTGGTGGAGTAATCTGGGAGTTCAAGTCTAAAAAAGTAGCTTTCCTAAGGTCTGCTGTGAGGGATGGGGGTGTTTCTTTTCACCATGAATTGAACTTTCCTTTTCCTTCTATGACAAGAATTACACACCCTGTCAGGCCTGGTTGTGTGTGTAAACCTGAGAATCCTTTCATGCAACTACAGTTCTTCTTGAATGCATCACAGAAAAAGCGTAAACAGCTTTGCTTTTGAGGTGATCATTTTGACACTGAACCCCACACTTCCACAAAGTGAGAGAGAGAAACCCCATCCTCAGGTTTACCTCTTTGATCAAGATCTCTGCCACTTCTTTATGGTTGTTCAGAGCTGCAAGGTGTAGTGCAGTGAATCCATCTTCCTTCTTGGTGTCAACCAATTGCCGGGCTCTTGCCAGGATCTTCTTGACAGCTCTGGGTGAAGGGGGTCAAAAAGTTCAGAGTGAATGGAGAACGAAAAAAGAGACTCTCTTGAGCACCAGTTGTCACACAGCGCCAACATACTTTACAGAGACAGGCCCAGTCAGCAGTCATTAATGTTCTCTTAATGGTGAGTACTGATGGAAACTCAGGATGACAACCATAAAAACAGAGGGAGAGGGAATGGGAGAGGCAGGAGACAATGTGGGCTATCCCTTACTGAAAGTAAGGTCAGGAGGGGAAGTTAAAATCTTTGGCTTCTGTGCTCATGAATGAGAACAGTGGCTCTCAAATTTTGGCCCACCAGAGGTTTTGACCCCAATTCCCAGAATTTCTAACCACCAAGCTGTATCAGCTAGGGCTTCTGGGAGGTCCAAAGAATCTGGAGGTCCAAAGGTTCAGAGCCACTGAATTTAAAAACAAAGACAAGAGGGAAAGATATGCAGAAGCTGATGTTTCTGCATATCTTTTAAGTGCACAACATTTTAGTTTAATAGGCCACAAATATGGGTCGCCAGATACTTTATCTCCCAGGAGCCCCATTCTAGGGATTCCAAGTTATAAATGCAATCAACCAAACATGGAAGAGGAAAAAGAAAAACCAACAATGCCAACATGCTATGTTTGGCTATAGAAAAACCTCTCAGCACAGACACTGACCCTCTTAATTCTTCTACTGTCCCTTGTAATAGCCTGTGGCTTTCCAGATGTTGCTGGATAAGAATTCCCATCATCTCTCATCACTGATCCAATGCCTGGGATGATGGAATTTGGAGACCAACAACATGTGAAGGGCTATAGATTCCATAGCTCTGATTTAAATATACCCCTGTACATACCTAGATGTTCGTGTAAGTTCTTTTTTTCCCCTGTGAGCCATTATGGAAATGATCACAATTTTAGCAAACATTTTTCTATGTTTTTTTCAACACATGTAGACAAAATATAATGAGTCAGAGAACTGGCTGAGGAGGAGCTAGCACCCACTAGCATATAGTTGCAGATCCAGTCCCTATAGCTCGGTGAACAGAGCTCGGCTAACAGGTGACACCAAAAGGGGTTCTTTGCATGGCTGTGGTGGAAGAGACGGCATAAGGCGAGTTTGATTCAGTCATGCTAAACCTCCCAAGTCCCAGCCCCAGAGTCTTTTGGGGAAATGTGTTGGGTAAAAACTGTGAGGTTTTGAAGTAAGGCGGTTTTGTTTGCTTGAGCTTTGTGAGGCTCTCTTGTGTGCTCACTAGTGTTCTATTTTTCTATTCAAAGGCCCCATACAGACTGCCAAAATAAAGCTGCTTCAGGTCACTTTGGAGGTATGCTGTTTCAATGATGCATGTGTACTAAGAGTCCAGAAGCTACACCAAAGCTGTGCTCTAGTCCTTAGGACTGGCTGATGGTTTTGGCGCTGCTTTTGGACTCTTAGGACACATGTATCATTGAAACACCATACCTCCAAAGTGACTCAAAGCAGCTTTATTTTGGCCAGTCTGTATGGGGCCAAAGGAAGTTTACCACTGCTTTCCTCTGAGGCTGAGAGAATATGACTTGGCCAATAGATTTCCATGGCTGAGCAGGCATTCAGGGTCTTAGTCCAACATTCACACCATTAAATCACACTGACTCTCAAATGGAGCTCACTCACAGCTAAATGTAACAATGCAGCCAATGCCAGGTAGTCCTTTTTGTCTTATGCTTTTGTAAATGTGAGAAATTTTACTTATAGACTCACCAACTTCTCTCTTCTCATACAGGAATTCTATCTGTTAGCATTCTAATATTAATAGTTTTCTCCTAAACAGTTAAATCACTCAGCTTCTACGAAATCACAAAACCTCAACCAGCCAGAAGGCAGCAATAACTACTATAAAAAGTAAGCTTGACAAAACAACAAAACACAAGTGTTGCTTAGAGAAAAAGATGCCACTTCATTCCCCCTTCCACTCTGATTTTTAATTTGTAAAATGTATGTATTTCTTACAATTTGTTCCCCTTTAGAGCAGAATGATGCAACAGGTTGAACCCTTGTCGGTTCTGGATGGTGAAATCAATGCTGGGGACTTCAGTGAGGGCTTCAATGATGCATTTGAAGTCAGCAGTGATGGCGTAATGGAGAGGGGTATCTCCGTATGAATCCTGAGGGGAGAGGCTAAATGTTACATAATCCAAAATTCAGTGAAGATGAAATATATGTATTATCATGCATATCAAACACTCACCATGCCTGCATATTAAATATGTGGGGATGTAATAACATAAAGGGCTTCGTGTAGGAATGGGGAGACAACTTTTTAGGGATCACATGTACAAGAATCCAAAGGCAAAAAGGCAAGGGCAAAACCACCCGCATGGTTTAGTTTCATTTCACAAGTGCTTATCTTTAGTTCTGAATAAAAAGTCTGCTGAAAAATGCTCAAGCTTCCCTTCCTTTTTTTGTGGTATAGGAACCTATCCCTATTCTTTCCATGCTATTTCTTCCCCTGGTACCAAAATTTCTGTAATAGTAGTAATGACCAGGAACACATCAACTTCATTAACACCTATATTCTCCCCTACCTCCCAACTTAGATAACCAAGTGAGTCAGTAATGGAGAGAACTGACTTAAAGTGAAATACAAGCACCCTTTCACACTGCACAAGTATGGCACTATTCTACTTTATGGCTCCATCCTAGGGAATCCTGGGATTTGTAGTTTTGGAGGGAAGTGAGTGGGAATGTAGAATTCTCAGCCTGAGAGCTCTAGTGTTTCACCAAACTACAAACTCCAGGATTCAACAGGATGCAGTCATTACCATGAAATATAATCACACTGCTATTATTGGGTAGTGTGCCATCTCTGAGCGCTTCCACTATATCAGACATTTTGTTCAGGAATGGCACCAGGCAAGTGAAAAGACACTTGTTTGATACCATAATTAGATATAACTTGTCCCTCGGGTTTACTCTAGGCAGGGAAAGGAACTGTGTAGCCCTCTAGTTGTTGTGGTACTGCAACTCCCAACAGCCCTAGCTAGCACAGCCAGTAGTCTACTGGAGGTTCCTTGGTGCTTGCAATGGAAGGCTCTGCCAATAAACATCTCTCCTCTACCATCAGCTCATCTCACCCCTTTTAAAAGCTATGCAGATGATGGGCTGTCACAAAATTTGCAGCTGTGACATCTCTAGCTGTCACTTCTGTAGTTGCTTGGAACATACATAATTCATGAGTGTGCCAAATGTCATGCTACAGAAAACTCTCTTTAACTTGCAAAACACATTTTTAAGGACCTACCGGCAGGTTAACACTGCTGTTGTTTTCACACAAGGCCTGCACAACCTCTGTGAAGCCTTTGTTGACTGCAATGTACAGGGCTGTACACTTGGAGTTGTTCAAAAGATCTGCATTGGCACCTTTGCTGACCAGTACACTGGCAATCTCAGCTTGGTTTCTGGGCATGAAGACATTGAAAAGAAAACATGAAGCACCGAAATTCAATTATGTTAGTTATGTATAAGCAATGATTTTCTTAAAGGAAGGAAACGTTGGTGGATATGAGGAGGGCCATAATTGCTGGGCAATACTGGGAGCTATAGTCTGAAAAGTAACTTTCCAAAGCCCTGATGGAGTGCCAGGTTCAACTGATTCTATCCCACATACAAATTAATCTCTCTCTCTTTTAAACAGCACCATATTTAAGTACACATTTTCTCTTTTCAGATGTATTTTGAAAGCATTATAATACCTGTTTTTGAGCCAACTACATCATAACTTCTGGGAAATTTGGTGGATAACTAAATTCTAGTTTGTATGTTAACCCAAGTGGTGCAATGTTGCATCAGAACTTGCAAAGACAAATTCTTCAACAGATTGAACTTCCAGATCACTCAGAAAGCTGAAATTTGTACAAACATCCCAAATTCCTTTTCATGCTTTGTTAATAATCTAGGTGACATTTCTGTGTGTCAAAAGTTAAGCCATGTAGTATACCACTCTCCAAAGCCTTAGCCATTCCTTTGATAGCAGAAATCTGCTAAAGCAATCGGCCAAAAAATTCTTCTGGTAAAGTATAGAACCAGGGCCGTTTTTCCACCTAGCAGTTAAAATTCAGGGAGGTACTGTATATATTGGTATGTACAATACTGCTTTCCATTGGTGCTCAGCATCATGATGAAATAGCAGATGATTGTAGGGAACAAAGGACAATGGAATTCTTGATTTCACCGGGGAGAGAGACTTACACAGTATAAGGAAATAAAGTCATTTATATAGGAAGAAAAGGTCTCAAAGAAAGGTAAGAACCTCCCTTGTACTGAGTTAGACAAATGGTCTACCTAGCAAAATACCATTCACACTAAGCTTGTTTTCTGCTGCTCCAGAGAACAAGATCCAGAACAATGAATGCAAGGTACAGGAAAAGAGATTCCACCCCAACATTAAGAGGAACGTTCTGACAGTAAGGGCTGTTCAACAGTGGAACAAACTCTTTCCTCGGAGTGTAGTGGAGTCTCCTTCCCTGGAGGTCTTTAAACAGAGGCTGGATGGCCATCTGTCGGGGAGGCTTTGATTGAGAGTTCCTGCATGGCAGAATGGGGTTGGATTGGATGGCCCTTGTGGTCTCTTCCAACTCTACGATTCTATGAGGTGACTCTCCAGGATTTCAGTAGCCCTGCTTTGAGATGCTGGGATGATTCTATGATTCTATGAACCATCTGCATACAAAGCAGGTGCTCTGTCACCGAGACACAATCCTTACTTTAAAAACAAAAATTCCAGTCCTTGTGGTTCTTATAAAGGACTGATTTAAATAGGAACACAAGAAGCTTCTCTATACTGAATTAGACCGCTGGTCCATCTAGTTTAAGACTGTCCTTCCTGATTTGTTCATGCTTTGCAAAGCTTCATGCAGTTTTCTCCAGCCATAACTGATGTGCTGGAAATTGAACTTGTGGCCTTTCAGAATGCAAAGACTGGGCTCCACTACTGAGCTATGCCTCTTCAAGATTCACCTACCCAAATGCTGCATAATGAAGCGCTGTGTCTCCTTCTTCATCCCGCAGGTTGATATTAGCGTGGGCCTGCAACAAGATCTTCACCACTTCCACTTGGCCTAGGTAAGAGGCCACTTGCAAGGCTGTCCTGCCCTGGTTTTTGATATCAACCTGTTGTGAACATTTAGTATCATTTAAATGAATAGCTGTCAAACACTGCTGTCCTTTTCTCTATCATCACCACTACTACCACCACTCACATCCTTTCCAACCAGAAACTAGGACACGGTGCAGTGGATTCAAACTACTGAAAATTGACACTGCTGCTGTTCTTGTTGCCCCTCGTCATCACTGACAAGTGAGAGAGCTTTGAATCAGTTATACAGCTCCAAAGTCTCAGAATGACGCCTGGTCCTTCTACTCCTATGTGTCACATTCCTTCTGTGTTTGGGAACTGCCCTTCTCAGAGACATCCCCTGTGTGTTCCTCATCCAGGACAATTTGCTCTGCTCTGTCCAAGAATACCTCGTGCGGTCTAATATGGTGAATAGTAGATACAGGAGTTGCAAGTTGCTGGACCTTCTCTTCTAACAGTGCCACCAACATGCACTTGCTGCAGGTGTAGCTACCCACATCCTCTGGCAAGAAGACAAACATACTGTAGCTTTGCAAGTGACTGCAGCAGCACCCTCTCAAGTCATCTTCATTAATCTGAAGTAGGGACTGAAAGAGAACTCAGGGTCTCACCTTAAGAACTCCCCTGCTAAACATCCACACAAAATGCCTATTAGCCTTGTCTGTTAGCAATTCTCCTGTCCAGGTCTCATGATATAACTGCGTAAGGCAGACACCTCTGGCCCTCAGACACTAAGCTTGAAAAATTGGAGTAGCAGTTATATAGCAAGTCCGCAACTCAGCAGAGTCAAGGATGAGCCCTCTCCCCCGAACACAGCTCAGCTTCCACTCTCTCCTCACAGACTCTCTTTAGTTTGGCATGACTTGTTTTTCAGAAATCCATGCTGCCTCGGTGTAATGACAGCATTCCTTTCTAAGTGTGCACAGACTGACTGTTTAATAATCTGTTCTAGAACCTTTCCTGGTATTGATGTCCAACTAACTGGTCAGTCAGCTACCTGTCACTGTTTTATTTGTTACTGGCATTAAAAATGTTATATTTGTCAGTGTTATCTTTTTATTCTTCAAAATCTCAAGCAGCGGAAAGAGAACATTTATGCACCGAAGGGCCAGAAAGGAATGAAGATCCAATAGAGATAACACAAAATGTTCCCCATCGTTACAACAACTTGCCTTGTCAGAGTATTTCTGAACCAGATCACGAACTTTGGAGACATTTCCATGTGCTGCCTCTATGACCAAGCGGCCTGGGTTGTCTGATTCCATCTTCTGGGAGAGCAATCTTCCCAACACAGAGAGCAATGTGCCTGTTTGGGGGGTAAACAAGGATTGCAGCTCAATTTCCCCAGCACTATGAAACTGCACTTGGGCTACAAGCCCAAGTTCTGTTTAGACATGTCAGTTTAGAGTAGCCTAGCCAAACCTGTGGCCTATTTTCTAGTAGTAATAGCTGTATCTGTCTTGAACTATGTTTCTTGTCTGTGACTCTAATGAATCTTATATAAATCCATGCTTCTTGGTCCTTCTTTCCAGAAGAAAATTTTACAATGCAATTGTCTATTCTGCATCTTTTATTGAACATTTTTCTTTTGACCATTCTACCCCTTTTAGATTCCTTTCTTTCCTAGGACTTTTCCAGTCTTTAACCAGTCCGATAATGTAAACTATAGGGTCTGTTCAAACAACACTGAACAGTGATACCTTTATTGGCCACCAAAATGCACAATATACTGTACTTGTTGCAAATATGTTGTGTATTTTGGTTGGCCAATAAAGGTATCGCTGTTTGGTGGATTTTTGTTTTAACTGGCTAAATGGCCAAAACAGCTACCCCTGCATGGTTATAGGGCCTGTGTAAGGAACTAAAGGCTTTCCTATCCTTCACAAGCAGACCTGCAAAACAGTTTTGTTTTCTTAGATGGTGGACTATTTCTGGATATTTTAAGTCAGATCACTGCTTGCTTTTGAGGTCCTCACTTTTGGATTCTTTGGCATCCTCGGTAGTCATGAGGTTAGCATCCTCTTCTCTCTGATAGGCTGTCAGGCAGGCAGGGTTAAAAGTCCAGGATTGGCCAGCGAAGGACACCCGCAAGTCCCCATCTCCAAAAACTTTGATCACTTTGCCAATATGCCCCAGGGTCTACAAATGGAAAAGGAAATTCATTTCACACAGAAGGAGGGACAACAGCTATGCATTAGCCATTCTTACACAATCTGATCTAAAGGTAGGTATGTGTGACTTTCAACAAAATGTTGCAACATGCAACACTAGTGTTCAAGGATTGAGCCAGCCATACATGTCTATTTTCAAGATACACCATTGCATTCCCCTTCCCTACCAGTTTTCCACACTTCTCAGTCATAATTCTGTGGACAAAGCCTATTGGCTAAGGAATTCTCTTAGTCCAAAAATAACATTTTCAAGATCCAATAAACAGCAACCTTCATCGATGTGGAACTGTCCAGGCTATTTTGGCTTGCAACTCCCCATGAATACCAGTTCACATAGCAAATGACCAAGGATGATGTGTTCTGTAGTAAAAAAATATTTGGATGCCCAGTTGGAGAAGGCTTGTATTGCAAGACAGCAAACCTTAGGGTGTTTGGTTTCTTTCTTTCTTTCTTTCTTGTTTTGGTTTTTTGTTTTAAAAAGCCAGGCACTTAAAAAGGAATCAATGGAAAACTTCTAAGTGGATATGTGAACCTGCTTATTTCCATACTGGCCACATCAGAAATTTGAACAGAGGCCAGTCTGTGATAAGCGTGCCTCCAAAGACATCAATACTTTGGATAGACAGTCTGGGAAATGTTCATAGAAATAGATCTCCACTGCTTCACCCAGTGTCCCAGGGGTAACCCCTTCTTTCCCTCCTCCTAGCATGGGCATCAACAGAGGTACTGTCAGTGTTTTCTTATGCACTATCACTATGTGGTTAAGGAGCCCTTTACTCACGGCTCAGCTGGGACGAAAGTGGCCAAAGCCTCTAAATGGAGCAAAGGCTCTGCCAGAGCTTCTACTGCTATTTCTACTGGGCACCATAGGGATAAAGAGCCCTTTATCTCTGCCTCAACTGGGGAGAAAGTAGCCAAAGTACCTAATACATCAAAGAGCTCTGCCAATAACTTCCTTTGGTGTTCACAGTGCGCTGAATGTGTTTAAACAGCCCTTTTTCAGCTTGGAAAGTAGTTAATCAGTGGGGCAGAACCAATAGTATTAGTCCCTTGGCTTCTGGCTCTGCTTCAAACAAGGCCCTATTAAAAAAAATTAGTTGCTAACACACATTACAATTTAAGAACACACCAAAAAATACAGACTGGATGATTTAAACTACTGTACTGTCTTGGAATAGAAGCACACTCACAGGTGCCATCTCATCTGTCCATTCCCCGTGACCAGCTTGCAACTGCTTGATTGTTTCCATATCATCTATCACCCGGACAACATCATCAACCCAAAACGTGTTGAGCTACAAGAAAGAGAAAGCCAGATTTGTTTTTATTTCTTGCACAGGGAAAAGGATTAACAGAAAGATGTATCTTCGGTAGTTAAATCTATTAAGCCTCAACTTTCAGGGTGTGGAAAGAAGGATGAAACCTGCCTTGGATTTAAGTTGGAAATGGCAAGTATCAGAATATTCCAAAATGTGTGCATTAAAAAAGTGGGGAAAATGTATTGCTGCATTGTTAGTAGTATGAAACTTGGCAGATAATCAATTTCCTCTCCATATATTACTCAAACAGATGGCAGATCTGGTCATTTTGTATAGGCAAAGAACCAAATGTCTCCAGAAATCCCTTGTTATTGCTTCAAAATGCATAACTGTTTCAAGTAACAGTGATCCTAAAGCAACCAAAAAAAATTATTGGGATGTAGTATCATGCCAACAAACCTAAATAGTTTGCTTTTTTTAAAAGTGGAGCTTTGCTTGAAGAGCTATGCCAGTGATGGTGAACCTTTTAGTGTCTGAGTGCCCAAACTGCAATCCAAAACCCACTTATTTATTGCAAAGTGTTGTGTCCCCCAGGCTTTCTAGTAACCAACTCTGGCAAACTCTCTGCTGGGAGAGGACTCTGAGTGTCACCCCTGGCACGCGTGCCATAGGTTCGCCATCACTGAGCTATGGGTAAAGGTAGGGATCTTTACACTCCCTCCCCCATGTATGTTTTGATCTTAAACAACGACTAAAGGAAAAAGAAGAGGCATTCCACTTCTTCTTTTACACAGGATAGAATACCTCTTCTAACACTATGCTTGCTGCAACACACAAAGAGACAAAGAATAAAGAAAGCCAACATCTTCCTTAGAGCAGTTGTTTTATGTATCTTTTATGGGCATCTTCTGCTTACTACTTTTGGGGTAGCAGTCAGCAAATGTAGACCATTATGCTGAGGTCACCATCAGTGTTTCACTGTTCAAATCTCTCTCTCTGTACATTCATCTTATTTGGGAGGTTTGTCAACTATTGCATACAAATGTCAACAAATGCCAGATCTTGAATATTCACTGAGATATGCATGTATTCCTAAAAGAGGCAGGTCCTGCTGGGTCAGCAAAGTAACCTGTTATTGTCACTTGTTATATATGCATCCCTTCGTGTTATTTTTCCAAACTCCACAAGGGGTTTCTTGCACTCACCTTGGTCAGAGCACCAGGATGAAATGTCCACCGAGTATCGCTGTTGAACTGGACTCTCACATCTCCTCTGTCTGTGATTCTGTGCACGGTTCCTGTTTGGCCGATGAACTTTGGAGAATCAAAACCAGTAGATGGAGTTAAACTTAAGATTCAAAGCACTTCAACTTTAAAATATCACAGCGTCATTAACATACAATCAGAGTTTGGGACTTTTGAAGACAAAAATAATTGCAAGTTACTTGTCAACACTTGTTATATTAAATGTAACTTTAAAAAGTGTGTGTGTGGAGGCGGGGGGACATTGCCACTTTGCAAGGTGTGGAACTCCAGGATTCCAGCTGCTTCATTCCATTCTCCCCTTTCCTCTGAGGCCCTTTTACACCACACAATTATAGGACTATATTTCACTTTAATTGTCATGGCAACATCCTGTGGAATCCTGGGATTTGTAGTTTTGTGAAGTATCCAGAACTCTCAGTCAGAGAACTTCTCTAGTAGCCTACCAAACTACAAACCCCAAGATTCCATTGGCTATCCCCATGGCTGTTAAAGTGGAACCATAGTGCTATAATTGTATAGTGTGAAAGGACCCCTAGATTTCTGTACCCCCCCTCCTCCCCATAACCAGCACTCTGGACTACTAAGATAGAGCCTTTGTACGCACTGGCCCACATTAATGTTCCTGCCTCATAATGTTTTGTAGCCCTGCAAATTTCAGGATTGCCAAAAACTGTGTGTGCCTGTGCCATGCACACTGTTTGGGCTGCAAAAGAAGTAGCACTTGCAACCAGGACATCCAAAACAGTAAGAATTGTATAACCAAACCACTACAGAAAAATTAACAACTATGAGAAATGCTCACAACCATGAGAAATGCTCACCACCAAAATATCTGTTTCAATGATCACATAAGGAAGACTAAAAACCTGCTACATCAAACCAGTATTATCTTGTTTCCAGCATTGAAATGAGAGGTCTCTGATGTCAAGCATAGCAAGCTCTGTGTGCATCATCCCACATGTTCAGCCACTGAACTGAAAGGGCTGGCATCTCAAGCCCTGGACTGTCTCCACTCACCCAAGGCTGACCGCTAGCAGTTGTGTACCAAAACATTTATTAGTCCTGATGCATAGTCTGTACTGGGGAAAACACGCTACTGTCAGGACAGTATACAGAGAAATGGAATGGCTTTCAATTGGAAAGGGGATCAGAGAAGCCTTTATTCTATCACATCTATTTAATCTGTATGCTGAGAACATCATATGAAAAGCAGGATTGGACTCAGAGGAGGAAGGTGTGAACATTGGAGGAAGGAACATCAACAGTCTAAGTTAAGCAGATGTCACAAAATATCAAAGATATGGAAAGATTACTGAAGAAAGTCAAGGCAGAAAGTGTAAAGACAGGTTTATATGTGCACATAAACAAAACAAAAATTATGGTCACAGATGATATACATAATTTTAAAGTAGATGATGAAGAGACTGAAATAGTTCAAGATTTTCCATACTTGTGTTCAGAGTGGAAACTGGAGTCAAGAAATCAGAAGAAGACTTGGAAGGGCAGCTATGAAGGAATTAGACAAGAACCTGAAGTGTCAAGATATATTGTTAAATACTAAAGTTAGGATTGTCTATGCCATCACATTTCCCATTTTTATGTATGGCTGTGAAAGCTGGACAGTGAAGAGAGGTGATAGGAAGAAAATCAATTCATTTGAGATGTGGTGCTGGAGAAGAGTGCTGAGAATACTGTGGACCGTTAAAAAGCCCAATTGAAGTGTCCTGGAGGAGATCAGGCTCAAACTTTCCCTAAAAGTACAGATGACTAAGCTGTGGTTGTTTTATTTTGGCTATATCATGAGAGGAAAGGACTCACTAGAAAAGACATAGTACTGTACTAAAAAGATTTAAAATACAACAAGAAAAGATGTAGCCCACACAAAACTGCTTGGACCTTGTTCACATGCAAATCAGAATCAGTATACATACCAGGGCTTTGTCTAAATGAAGAAGTCTTTGCCTATGAGTAGAAAGTCAAAAGACAGGGAACCAACCTCACATCCTTTGGTTCAAGAGTCTAAGGACAGCCATCAAGAGGACCCTGTTTCACGTTTCCAGCAGATTGGACTCTGATGGAAGTGGGACCAAGAAAGAGATCTTCCTCCTTTGGAGTGTGTCCAAAGGAGGGCAACGAAAATGGTGACGGGTCTGGAAACCATGCCCTATGAGGAACAACTCAGGGAGCTGGGGATGTTTAGCCTGGAGAAGAGAAGGTTAAGAGGTGATATGATAGCCCTGTTTAAATATTTGAAAGGAAGTCATATTGAGGAGGGAGCAAGCTTGTTTTCTGCTGCTCCAGAGAACAGGACTCGGAACAATGGATGCAAGCTGAAGGAAAAGAGATTCCACCTCAACATTTGGAAGAACTTCCTGACAGTAAGGGCTGTTCAACAGTGGAACACACTCCTTCCTCGGAGTGTACTGGAGTCTCCTTCCCTGGAGGTCTTCAAACAGAGGCTGGATGGCCATCTGTCAGGGATGCTTTGATTTGGATTTCCTGCATGGCAGGGGGTTGGACTGGATGGCCCTTGCGGTCTCTTCCAATTCTATGATTCTATGATTGAATATCAAAGCTGGATAGGCTTGTAAAGAGCAGAAGAAACTCTCCTGGATCATACTTAACAGATTCTACTCAAGTTTCACCGTTCTTCCCAGGGCCACCCAGTAGGTACAAATGGAAACATATAGCCAGTATGATTTGGTTTGCCATCTTTGTCCCACTGTTTCTCAGAATGCAAACATAGGAATCCTCTACACGGCATGGTGACAAAAACATGGATTTAGCTCCTACCTCAGCCATTTTTGGGTTCCAACCCCCATGACCTTCCTGCATCTCTCGTAAGATGTCAATGTCCAGGAGGCATTTCACCTTGTCTCCGTGCTGAAATGGGTGTCTGTCTGTACTTTCCTTTTTCTGCAACTCAGCCGGTTTACCTACAAAGTAGGTGGTAGGGTAGACAGACAGACAGACAGACAGACAGAAAGATATCATCTGCTTTCAGAAGTACATACAATAGGTGAAAAAAAGAGCATAACATAGAAGGTCAGAAGAACTGCTTCTGAATAACAGTTCTGCCTATGAAGTTCTAACCATCTCCCTCCCTCCCTCCCTCCCTCCCTCCCTCTCTCTCTCTCTTCTTTAAATGTGTTCAGAGAAGGTTCTTGTATTAATTTTTAAATTCTTTTTTATTATTCTTTTAAAAATGTCTTTAGAAAATTCAAGGCTTACCAAATTTTCACTTTAACTTCATGAAACTATGTATATGTAAATACATTTGGGCTGCACACATGTTGTGATTTAAAGATATAATTTTAATTTTGCTAGTTGCTTTATGTCAAAACTATTACCATTAGATTCAGTGATATATGGGAATAACAGTTTATGAGTAACATTATTACCAAAAACATTACTAAGGATTTTGTATGGTGTGGTTTGAAATGGGTCAATGGGGTGTGTGTGGCACCATGAGTTACTACACTGGGAGACATCAAGCCAGTGGCTCTCCTTCATATTGATCCAAGAAGCAAAAAGAACTAATTTTTAACCAACTAATCAGAAAACAGAAAAACTTCCAAACATTTAAATTCTGTCTTCCTGTAGGGAAGGGCTGCAGCTCAGTGGTTGAGTCTCTATTTTGATTCAGTCACTGGCATCTCCAGTTAAGTGGACCAGACAGCAGCAGATGGGAATGACCTTTCTCTGCCCAAAATACTGGAGACTGCTACCAATTAGAGAAAACAATAGTGGGCTAGATAGACAAGATAGTCTAGATAGTCTTTACAAGCAGAATGTGCAACAACTCTTGCAGCATCAAGTGCTTCAGGTCAGGGGACCAGTGGATCTATTCTATTCATTCAACCCTGCATCCCATGCTCAGTTTTCCACCCACCTACAGCTAATTCCACTGACCCATCCCTGAGTTAAAGCTACATTCCAAATAGTTTGTTGTTCAAGACTAATACTAAAGTCTACTTAGGCAGCAGCCATATCTTACACACTCCATGAGTAAAAATGGACCTAATGTGTACCTAATTTAGGGAGATGCTCCTTGTAGTAAAAACCCCCAGATGCTTCTGCAATGCACTTCAGGTCAACTTTCCCTTTGTGCCCCACTCGATATACATTTGTAGTGCCATCGGCCCACGTCACGCTGGCCACACTTCGTCCGGTCTCCACGTCCCAGCCACGGATGTCAACCACTCGCCCGGTTTTACCTTCACCATCTGTTTGAGAGAAACCACAAAGGATCTCAAAGTCACAAAGAAATACATTCATGCAGACTTCAGCCCCAAATGCCTTTTGAGAAGTGTGTTGGTGATGCTTAGAATAGTGACACAGCAATGCAGAAGTTCTAACATGGCTGCTAACCTTCAAATAAAACCACACCTTTATAGCAGGGATAGACTACTTGTGGCTTTTCAGATGTTGCTGGATTGCAGCTCTCAGAACATCTGACTATTGGTCACAGTTGAAGGACTGATGAGACTTGCAGTCCAACAAAATTTTGAAGGTCCATGTGTTTCTCTGCTCCTGAGTTATAGAGCTTTTTAAGAGTAACAGAAAAATTCACAAATCATTGAGCCAACTGGGGCCATGATACTTTGGTACCTGGTAAATCAAGAAACCTTTCCCGCTCACCCACAGCCTCTACCAGCCAGCCATGATTAAACCAAGAAATTGTTTTCCCCATTTTGCCCAAACCTGAAAACTACAGTTCCCAGCTTCAGTCCTCACCAAGCAAGACTGGGATGGTAGTGGGACCGAGAGAAAGCCGTCTCATCCAGAAACCCCTGGAACTCGGAGGTCAACACCTGCCCCAGAATGGAATATTAGAGACTGGATGGCAGTTATCCAGGATGGTGGGATCCAGGGAGGACTTTTTCACTGCAGCCTCCTTTAGGCAGGATGGAAATCTACCTTGATGCAGTGAGGCATTCACCACTCCCCTTACCCACTTGGCCAGTCCCCTTCTAGCTGTTTTCAGGAGCCAGGAAGGGCAAGGGTCCAGTTTGCATGTGGTGGCCCTCACTTCTCCAAGGATCCTGTCCACATTCTCAGGTTGCACCAAGTGAAACTTATCCAATAATACAGGACAAACAGGAGCCAATATTACATCCACTGGATCTGTTTTGACCACAGTATCCAAGCCAGAGCAGATCCAAATGATTTTGTCAGCAAACTGTCCTGCAAATTCTTCACAGTGAACTGTTGAGTGTTCTTTATTTCCTTCATGTGGGCCAGAGTGTAAAAGTCCCCTGACCATTCAAGACAGCTCTTCTGGACAACACTGTGCATACTCAGTACTGACAGAGGAGTATAATTTCTTTGCTAGAACAATCACCATGGCATAGACTCCAATGGGCTCTGGCCTGTGATCAGTTGGACTCACTCTGAGTCTTCCTCAATTGTTACTCTAGTCTCCATCCCACTTGTTTCATCATCATCAGCTCTCTGGTGAACCAGGGGATTAGTCTGGCTCCACTTCATGGAAGAGGACATTTAGGGGCACTTGTGTCCACTGCCTTCTGGGACGATTAGCTCCCCACCCTTGCAGAGGCTCTGAAACCCAGTGAGTCTAAATCTTACCAGGCTGTGATCAGTCCATGACAATGGAACTACAGAGAATTCCTCCACACCCAGAAGACTATCATCCTGTCCTGAACAGAAAGCCAGGTCCAGAGTGTGTCCTGCAGCACTGGTGGCCCCATATATTCATTGGGACACCCACATGGTTATCATGGCAGACATGAAGTCTTGAGGTGCACCCAACAGAGCAGTCCCCATATGGATGTTGAAGTCCCCCAGTACAATAAGCTCAGGAGACTCCAACATCACTGCTGAGACCAACTCAGCCAGCTCAGTAAGGGAGACTGTCGAGAAGTGGGGTGGGCAGCACAACAACGGAATTCCCATTCTGTACCAGACATCCACCTTTCAAAAACACACACTCATACCCAGCAGACTGTAGGACTGCGCACCTGGCAAGAGAGATAGACTCCTAATAGACCACTGCCACTCAATCTCACCTCCTCCCAGGCCTCGCCTGCTGCTATACAGAGAACCTACATGGACAAAGCTGGGAGAGAACCCCCCCCACCAGCTTCATCCAGACAGGTCTCCTTGATACCAGCCAGGCTAGCATGCGCATCCAGGATCAAATCCCGGATCAACAATGTCTGTCCATTCAACAACCTAGCATAGAGCAGCAGCATCTTTAGCCCAGGGAGCCTGTTGCCAATGCTATTCAGACTATTTGAAATGGATGACAGCTCAGAAGTAACCAGTTAAGAACAAAGTACACTAAAAATCTAGTTGAAACAAAAAATTGGAAAGCATTAAACAAACACTTCCAATTAAAAGCACAAAAATAAAATTAAAAACACTGTAAAGTATAGTAAAAAGATAAAAACATGATATACCCCATTGTATGTCTCTTTCTGCCACAATAATTTTTAATGTCTAAATAAAAAAAAGCTCTTTCTTGCCAGAAAAGAATAGATGATGGCCAATCAAGCCACCCATGCAAGAAAAAGGTTACAAAGATAGCATTACAGAGACAAAAGTGTCTGCTCTGGGTTTTAGTCCAAGCATTAAAGGAGCTATTCAGCATACTGAAATCTATTTTACAAATAGGGCTTAGACCCTTGGATAGCTCCAGAGTAGATCTGGCACTATATCAATTTGGAAGCCACTAGCTGACATTGACCAAAGGTTAATGAGAATAACTGATATAAGCCACCAGATTCAACAGCATACGGCTGGCATTGAATCTTGGGAACATGAAACTCCTCTTTGTCTCCTTGTGTCGCCACATTCTAGCAGCATATTTTAATTAAATGTGTGTGTGTGTGTGTGTGTGTGTGTGTATATATATATATATGCAGATTTTTAAAAGAAACCTGTCCACTGACTGACATACAGTCGGCCCTTCTTATACACAGATTTTTTATAACGGATTCAAGCATACATGGTTTGAAAATGTTCCAAAAAAGTTTAAATTTACCTTGGTTTTCCATTTTTTATAAGGGACACCATTTTGCTATGTCATTATACAGTATTTAATGGGACTTGAGCATACACGGATTTTGTTATACAGGGGGGATCTTGGAACCAAACCCCAGTGTATAACAAGGGTCCACTGTACAATTTATTATTATTATTATTATTTGCAGCCCGCTCTTTTCCCAGAACTGGGACTCAACAAAATCAGAGCCATTTTCCTGGGGGATTCATCTCCTGTTAGAAATTATTAGTGCATGAAGAAAGTGAATAGGATCAAGACAAGGCTGAGTAGAGGATTTTCAAGCAGAAACATATCTTGCAACCAATGAGGAATCTGTTCATGGTGAAGGAATGATGGGCAACAGAAGGATGCAATAGGCTTTTACATGTGTTGAAGATTAAAATGGAATTGGGGGATAGGTTAGAAGGTGATTTGTCCAATAAATAGCAGTGAAATTTTATGCATGCCAGCTCACAAAAACCTAAGAGCCATAAGTTAACAGACACATGGCCAGGACAGCATTCTGTTCCCACAGGAACCAGCCAGATGCCAACAGGAAGTCCAAGACATGAGCATGATGGCACCTTCCTATATGTGGCAGTCTGTATGGGGTTCCCCTGCTTCAGTATGACCACTGGTGATGGTCCTTAGTGCTGCATCTGCTGCCGAACACTTCAGGCAGCAGGGATTTCAACCTTTTCTGGTTCTCTACCCAAAGCTGGAACAAATTGGTTGGGATCATGAAGCAGTTCCAAAAACAGCCCCCACCCCCTTTTGTGCACACATGTGAGTCCCCCTTTCAGACCCAAAGCAAGGTTGCCAAGCCTGAGATTACCAAAACCTAGAAAGAGTGCCTGATGCTATCATTAAACATGGCACATAAAACATCAACTACAGTTGGTCAGCGCATATCATTCAAATTTTAAAAAGCACAAAAACACAAGTATCCCAAACAAGAACAAAGGGGAAAGGGAGGAGACAAGGTCTCAGGAGAGAATACAGTAGCCACACGAAAGCAGTCTGTAACAATGGGGGTCCACCATTATTTTCAGGGTTGTGTTCACCCTGAGATTTATTCCTTGCCCTAAGCCTCAGGGAAGATGGACCACATCCTGAAGATTCAGGCCCAGGCCCCAAGACCCACAAAACCTTGGCTTGGAGGAGAGAGGGAGTATCTCCAAGAGTCCCTGATGCCTGAGTCCCAGGAGGGATGACCAAAACCAGTCCCAGAAGCAGTGATGCCAATGCACAGGACCCCTGGGTACATACATGTACTGCAGCCACTCACTCACAAACCACAAGGTTGCGAGTTCAATACCAGCCAGGGGATCAGGGTTGATTCAGACTAACATCCTTCCAAGGTTGCTAAAATGAGTACCCAGCTTGCTGGGGCCAATTAGCTTACAATTGTAAATAGCTTGGAGACCGCTCAGGTGGTACGAAGTGGTATATAAAGAAATCTGCTATTGCTGCTAATGCATCCCCATCTCTTTGCTCCTACTGCACTGCAATATTAGCATAGAGTGAGTGGTAAAAAGAATAACCTCTTGGAGAAAATGAGACAGGGGATGCATTTTTCCTTTGACAGCATCACAGTACCAGAGGTGCATGTGTGTCTATGCACATGTCCACCCACCTGTGAGCTTGTGGTTCCAGTGGCTGCATAGGGCTTCTAAGGCCCTGGAGCATTTGCTACAATTGTACCACTGATAATCCAGCCCTGGCCTCACCTCACCTCCTTGGAAGAAAAAAGGGCTCAAGATTCTGATTTTGATTGATTTAATTTTTAATTGGCAATCAGAGAAAACAAGCTGATTAGAACTGCCTTTTTGCTGAGAGATTATTAGGGGCTATGAACCACCAAAAGGTATTTTTAAGCTACCCAAGAAGGACAACGAATGCATAAAACTGACCTAGGTTTTCACTTCAAGGGTTTAAGACGGCTTACGCATGCCATCTGCAGATCCTGACCTTTGTGGCTTTCAGCTGCTATAAAACCCTGATGATTAGAAGGAAGTTCCCAGTAGGAGGAGGAAGGTAACCAAAGTGATGGTAGAAGCAGAGGGAATAAGAAAGGTAAGAGCCACATCCTCCAAGAGGCATGCTGAGCTTAAAAGGTCAAGAGTGGAACCTGTCTGACACAGTGACTGCATCCAGTCTGTCACATCTCCTGCCTTCCAATTTGGGGGAAGGCAGTAAGGATAGTGTCACACGCAACTGTGCCCTTTAAGACCCAATGTCCTTAACAAGTCAGGGGGAAAGGCATCTCAAGTTTTACAAGGCAACCTTATCTATTTGGTTTATTTGAGCCACATCCTGTTTTTCTCCTAACTGGCTGCTGCTGCTGCTACTGTCATTGTGCACCTTCAAGTTGTTTCTAACTTATGGCGACCCTTAGACAAGCCATCAGTTTTCTGGGCAAGGCTTTTTGTTTTTTAAATAGTTATATTTATTGAACACTTATAACAAAAACACACCGCATACAATTATAACAAACCAACATATTCACTGCAATAAATGTATAACATACCATTACACAGTATTATACCTTTGTGGAATTATGGATAGTATATGATGAAAAGAAGATAGTAAGAAGAATGAAGATATTAACAATTTTATGTATTTTGCTCCATCCTCAACATGACTCTCCTTCAAATAATTAAACAGGGCTATCATATCACCTCTTAACCTTTTCTTTTCGAGGCTAAATATACACAGTTCCCTCTCTTCATAGGGCATTGTTTCCAGATCCTTCACCATTTTGGTCACTCTTCTATGGACATGCTCCAGAGGACCAGGGTTCAAATCCCTGCTTGGCCATGGAAACCTACTGGGTGACCTAGTGCAAGTCACACGCTCTCATCCTCAAAGGAAGGCAATGGCAAACCCGCTCTGAACAAATCTTTCCAAGAAAACCCCTTTAGAGGTTAACTTGAGGGTCACCAGAATTCAGAAATGACTTGAAGGCAAAAACACCCAGCTTGGCAGCAGTTAATGTGAAAATGAACTAGGGTCTTAATGGACTAGAAGCTAAACGTGAGCCAACAATGTGATGCAGGAGCCAAAAAAGCCAATGTAGTTCTAGGTTGTGCCAACAAGAGTACAGTGTTCAGATCAAGGGAAGTATCAGTGCCCCTCGATTCTGCTTTGGTCAGACCTGACGTGGACAACTGTGTCTAGTTCTAAGCACCACCATTCTAGAGGGATATTGACAAACTAGAATGTGTCCAGAGGAGAGTGACCAAGATCATAAAAGTTCCAGAAACCAAGTCTTATGAGGAACAAGTAGGTATGTTTAGGCCTGATACAGACAGACCAAAATAAAGCTGCTTCCAGTTACTTTGGAGATAATGCTGTTTAAATGATACATGCATCCTAAGAGTCCAGAAGCCACACCAAAACCATGCTCCAGTCCTAGGGACTGAAGTGCAGCTTTGGTGCAGCTTCCAGACTCTTAGGACACATGCATCATTGAAACACCATACCTCCAAAGTGGCTTGAAGCAGCTTTATTTTGGCCTGTCTGTATAGGGCCTGTTTCCAGAAGAGATGACTGAGAGGTGATATGGTACCTATCTTTAAACATGTCAACGGACGTTACATAGAAGAGGGAACAAGCTCATTTCTTGCTACTTCAAGATGGAGAGATGAATGAATGGATTCAAATTACAAGAAAAGAGACTCTACCTAAACATTAGGAGAAACATGATGTTAAGAGCTGTTTAGCAATGGAACTGACTGCCTTAGAAGGTGGTAGAGTCATCTTCTTTGGAGGCCTTTAAGCAGATTTGGTGGCCATTGTGCAGGACAACGTTAGCTGTGTATTCCTGCATGGCAGGGGATAGGATACACAGCCCTTCCAGTCTGTGCCAACTCTATGATTCCAAAGAATGAAATCCACATTTTCTCTGAACATGTTCCTTTTTTTAAAAGGAAAGGTTTCTTTTTAACCATTGGTGAGAATTCATCCCTTGGACTGCATGGTTTGGCTCTGAGGTTTCAGTAAGGGTCACAGATGCATGACATCTATAACAAATAAATGTTTTTCCAAGGCATCCATTCACTTTTCAAGCCACAAGGGATCAACTCTTCCCTTTCCTTTGAACAAACTCAAACTCTCTCCAAGCACACTACAGTAAGACACTTATTTTAGAAGGGAAATTATCTTACCGTCTTGGTTACCCCATTCCCAGTCGGGGCCCCGAACCACTTTCGCACCCTGAAATGTCCCCTTTAATGTGATGCGTGGCAAGTTCTGCCGTGGACTCACAGTGACTCTGCAAGGGGAAAAAAGCCACACCGTTTCTTTGGTTGCTCACAAAAAGTGGTACATGAAGGGTAAATCCTGATCTGAGCATTATGATATAAACAGCTGCCCAAAAAGGATAATTTCCCCCCACATTCCTTTGTATCCACTTGCTATCTATCCTTTAGCAAGAACAGCCTTTAGTAACAGTAATTCTGGCTAAGCACTGTCAGACCAGGACTGAGGAGCAGAACTTGAATCATTTTTAAAATTACGTTGTATTTATATCCCTCTGTTCTTTCAGAGAGCTCACAATAAAAGTTAAAACAGACTATAGAGTTAAACAAGGCATAATGCAAAGTTTTGCAAAAAATAAACAGTGAAATTAAAAACACTGATGTACAACAATTGTAAAAGCGGTTGAAACACAAAAGAAATGCAGCATGAAACACACAGCTATATGAAACAAGGAACTCTCCTGGGCAAGGATGGCATAATGAAGCCACACTTCAGAAATGTCAGGACAAGTGAGACCATTCATTTTCCAGTTTGTTTTAAAATGTACTTTTAAAATACACTTTTAAAAGCCATATTGAGATGATTTTTCCCCAGTCTGGGTACTCATTTTAGCAACCTCCTTGAAAGGATGCAAGCCTGAGTCAAGCTTGAGCCCCTTTTCTGTATTGAACTTGCAACCTTATGGCTTTGATTGAGTGGCTGCACTACAGGCATTGAACCATTGCGCCACAGTAAGAGAGCAACAAAGCAATGCAATAAGTTACTTTAAAAATGAAAAGATTAACAGCAAAGAATTACAGTGGATTCTTGTTATCCGCTGGGGTTTCGTTCCAAGATCCCCCGTGGATAACAAAATCTGTGGATGCTCAAGTCCCATTAAATATAATGACATCGCAAAATGGGGTCCCTTATAAAAAATGGAAAATCAAGGTTTGATATTTGAAATGTATACTTCTTTTGAACATTTTCAAACTGTGGATGCTTGAATCCGTGTATTAAAAAATCCGTGTATAAGAAGGGCCAATTGTACTTTTTAAATACTGTACTAAGCAATGAGAACAAATAGCTTCTTTTCTGAAGAGGCACAGGTTCAAATTCTCAGTTAGTCATCAAGTTCTTAGGGGGAACTGAGCAGTCTACCCCAAAGGGTCATTGCCATTTTTAAATAAGAAAAGTGTTAAAATTAAGTAACCGCAATTACTGTAGTTAATTACGGTTTGATTATTTAATTATAGTTCAGTTAATTAGTTACAGTAAGTACTGGATGCTGCGTCAAGACAAAGATAGGAGATTAAATAAAACTGTTGCACATACACACATAAATAAGTAATAATAAAGTACACAAACACACAAAAAAACCCACAACTGCCTGGGCATCTTAAAGAGTCCCTTTCAACAAGAGCTCTGTTGCTCGGATGCTCTGTTCTTGCAGGGAGAGATTGGCTTGATGCCTATTCGGACACGTTTTTAGACAGAGATCTTAAAATATATATATTTGCAGGTTTATAAGTGTTTTTTAAACTTTTGTTGTGCCTTACACTCTTCAAAATTGCATTAAAATGTTTCTTGCTGCTGCAGCATTACAAAACATAGACACTGTATAGTCTGTATTTTGCTTTGTTTTACTAAAACTAAATAAATTGCCTTGGATAATGATGTGTTGAGAGGCAAGAGGTGTAAGAATGGTTTATTACTTATTAGAGTGGTTTATATCCAGTCTCTTAAAGATACAAAGCTTGTAATTGCCTTTTTTTGCCAGAGCTCACTGAAGGAGTCACATAGACCAAGTCATCCTTTATGAATTACCTTTATGGACTACTTTATGCACTGCCTTTCATAATGCATTATCTAAGCATGCTGGGACACAGCTCCCGCCACACTCATCCACTATGACTGCAAGGGAAGGGGATGCTGGGAACTGTAGTAACACATATACAGAGGACACTAGGCTGCAAAATTCTAGTTCTAAGTCAAGCTTGGGCAAGTTAAGTTTTTTGAACAACTGTGTCTATGCTGGCTGTTGGATTCTGGGAGATGTAGTCCAACAGGTAACATTTCCACAGTCTGTTAAAGGGCTGCCAGAAACAGTACAATGATTTCATGGGTCTGCCAATTTTTAAAGGGAGGAAAATCTGATATTTGTGGTCAGGGCTCTAAAGGATATGGCCTACTACTAAAATGGAAAAACTAGAGATATGAACACTCAGGGAAAAGGGAACCAATAACTAGTTAAGTTGACCCACTCTCCTTCTTTCTTCCAAGGAAAAACAAAGGTGTATATATATATATATATATATATATATATATATATATATAGAGAGAGAGAGAGAGAGAGAGAGAGAGAGAGCCCTGAGCCACACAGTCAAGTTACATGGCCAGACATACAACGGAGCTTTCTATGCCGAATTATGTCCAAAGTCTCCCATTCTGTCTTAGTTTCCTATAAGATCCCCATCTATAAATGTAATATCTGATAAAATAATGTCTTTGTAATTAAAAATCCTGTATTGTTAAAGTGCAAGATTAATAAATGAAAACTAAGCCAGTTTCCTCATTATGTAAAGGGATCTTGTAGCACCTTTGAGACTACCAGAAATAAAGAAGTTGGCAGCATACGCTTTCGTAGACTTTAGTCTACTTCCTCAGATGCTCTCAATGCATATGAAGAAGTAGACTTCACTCTACAAAATCTCATGCTGCCAACTTCTTTATTTCGGTGTGTCTCACAGGTGCTACAATCTCTCTATATTCTGATTCTACAGAATAACACAACTGTATCTTTGAATTCTACCCGTTTCCTCATGTGTCTGTAGCCCATTCATTTTACTAGGTGCCTAGAGCTAAGAGCAAAATGCTGCTTCTCAAGAAACTCTGCCCCCACCAAACTAAAGCTACTAACTCGTCACAGCATTTTACATTGTACCCACACAATGGTGAAGTCAGGATCTGCCGTCCGGTTGAAACAACTCCCAATGCCCATAACGCTCAAGTGATGACGCCAATGGTGCTTCTCCCCTTTGCCCTGTTCTCAGATCAGTCAAGGTCCTCACACTGAGCCCAACATGTTCCTCGCATGAGAATCCTCTGGCCAGCCAAGCAGCTTGTCCGTTTTCTCCTACTTGGACAAGGCCAGCCACTCTCCACAGCGAAATGTCAGAATCCAGGAGGGGTGGAGGAAAGAAAACACACAACACTCCAAACACCTTACGTAGGCCGTCTCTAATACCCAGCGACAGCCGGTGGAAGCTTGGCTGGATAAACCCCTTAATGCAACCTGGGAGAGAGCGCCCTATCGGCCCACTTTGGCACTAAAATAAACCTTTTGCCCCAGCTTTCATTAATTAATGGACAATCTGGGCAGGATGGCGTGCCGGATAGACGTGCACAAGGAGAACAAGGGGCAGATTTACTGGTACACAGGCTGGGCTGTTTAAGGGCTTTTTGTCATTCAGACTGTTCATGCAAAAAGGCCCAAGCTGGGGAGCGCTACACATGACCCAAGAAGGCAGCTCTCCTCTTGCACCAGGATGACAAGACAGCAAAAGAGACCGTCTTCAGCAATGAGTGTATTTGGCATGACGAAAATAAGGATCAAAGCTTTGCCTACCATTCTGACATGTGCAGAAATTATGGCCTGTTACAGACTGCCAAAATAAAGCTGCTTCGGGTCTCTTTGGAGATATGCTGTTTAAATGATGCATTCACCCTAAGAATCCGGAAGCTGCACCAAAGTTGCACTCCAGTGCTTAGGAATGGAGTGTGACTTTGGCGCGACTTCTGGACTCTTAGGACCCATGCATCATTTAAAGAGCATACCTCCAAAGAGACCTGAAGCAGCTTT
This sequence comes from Sceloporus undulatus, assembly GCF_019175285.1. NCBI lineage: Eukaryota > Metazoa > Chordata > Lepidosauria > Squamata > Phrynosomatidae > Sceloporus > Sceloporus undulatus. The sequence continues at coordinate 5,652,053 of NC_056528.1, read as the reverse complement.
ATTTTGACAGTCTGTAACAGGCCTATGTTTCTATCCCACCCTACTTTCAGGTAGTTCAGGGTGACAAATGTGGTTCTCCCGCCACTCTTATTTTCATGGCAGTCCTGTAAAGTAGAAGGTTCTAGTTTCAATCCCCCTGATACAGAGAGACAGGAACAAATCTCTGACTCAAGACTTCGAGGGATTGTCTCCTCATTTGGTTGCCTACCAGGACCATTCTCTGCAGTCCTTTGCTTGTGTCTCCAGTCTCCACCAAATGAGATGAGCTAGGTAGGGGTGCATCCACACTGCAGAAATAATCCAGTTTGGCACCACTTTAACTACCAGGGCTCAATGCTATGGAATTTGGGGAATTGTAGTTTATTGTGGCAATATAGAACCACAGCTCTCTGACAGAGAAAGCCAAACGTCTCAGAAAACGACAGTTTCATAGCACTGAGCCCTGGGAATTAGTGGTGTCAAACTGGATTATTTCTACAGTATGAATGCAACCTAGTTAAAAGAGACAGAGCTTTTTCAGGGGTGGTACCCCCACGGTGTCTTTGACATAGATTTTACCACCTTCAGTAGCAGACTATGACACTATTAAAAATGTCCCAGACATTCCAAGAACTGTTTTCGGTGCTTTGAGGATTAGGCACTCTTCTATTCTGCCACTTTATTGACATATATTGTACTGTTCATGAATTCTCGTTGCTGGTACTTTGATGTGGGTGGTATTATGTGCTATCTTTAGATATTCTTACATGGTTTCCAGTTTATATTTTTGAATGTATTGTAAAGCGCCCAAAGAACTCTGGTTTATCACACAATCCAAAGGAGCACTAAATGAACCACTGTAGAAGACAACACTGAGCTACCCAGATGAACAGTTTAGTATCTAAAAGGCGCTTCTGACAAATATCAAGGCTGAGCTATCCCTCCCCCCCCTCCAGGCTTGTGCAACTCTCTCTCAGGTTATATTCTTAACGGAGACAACACACTTCAGCAAGGAGATACACAAGCCCCAAATCCCTCTAAGCCCAGCTGGGGAGCTTCCAAGTAGAGCTCAAGAGGAAATCCTGAAAGATGTCTGCTCTGCGTCACGCACAAGGGCCAAAAGGACACCGGCAAGTAGAGGAATAGACTGAACAAAAGGTTTATTGGCTTATTTAATATCTAGTCTCTCTCCTAATATGAATCCGGGCAGCTATCCCACTGGGAAAAGGGGGAGAAGGATAGATCCCATGCATCTTTCCCGGTGGGATGCCTGGAAAAGACTGCTATCCCACTGGGAAAGGGGCAGGGAGCCAGCTAAAGAGATGGGAGGGCAAGGGAAGAAGAGGAGCATGAGGACCTGCTCCTCTTCCCCTGTCCCCTTTAACTGGCTTCCATGGGGATAAACGGGAGTTATTCGCGGTTTTTCCACATTCGCAGAATGACAGTTCTGACAATGAACATCTCTGCTGTTGACCTATAGTTATTGAATACAGTACAGGTTTACTGAGTTTGAACTTCTGAAGCCTGAATTTCTGAACTTGGTTTACTGCTGGACTTGACAAATACTGGTTTGTTAGGACCAGCCTTATCTCATGCTCTGTGTTAAATTTCTGATTAGTAAAGCAAGTAAAGTAATGATAGAAGAAGATTTTGGCATATCATTTGTAGGGACAGTAGTACAGTAACCTCCCTGAATGCCTCTTGGGAGATCTAATTCTCAATTTTGCTTGTCCCAAGTATTTTTTTTTCTGGTGAGGAAGCCTCTGGCTAATGGCCATGGATCCCAGCTATGCTTCTGGGAATTAAAGTGCAAAAATCAAGTCCCACGTAACCTTTCCGAGTGTGGATCCCTTCTATATCTGCATGCTCAAGATCTGAAACTGAAGCCCTGGAATTCCTAAGCTACCAAGTCAGTAGGAAGTATTGGAATAAAAGAGGGATGGAAAAATAAACAAACAAACAAATAAATAAACTTGTTTATTGATTAATGTTATTTATATCCCCTCCTCTTTCCAATACGGGACCTAAAGCAGCTGACCTTACTAAGAAGTTAGTAGGATGCCTTGGAGATCTAAGCCAGGGGTGGGTGTGAAAATGTGCAAACAAGTAACAAGGCCTATTTATCCATTGCTACAAGAGCTGCTATTAGTCTATCCTACCCCTTAGCCTCTCAAAGTAATGATCCCTGTCACTTATTACCAATGAGCAGTAGGTAACAACATTATATCCAAAATAATGATGGGGGAGAAAGGATTTCCCCAGCAATAATATATTAACTTTACATAAGACACATATGCATCCTCTTCCACTTGGACTCCATTTTGCGACTCCTCTTGGAGGCATCATGTTTATGATCAGTGCTTCACAGAGCACTTCACAATTTACCATTACACTTCTGGAGGTAAAAAAGTAAAAACAAGAGCTGAAATTCAACTCACTGTATCAATCGGGACTCCAGTTGGCAAAAGACTCAATCTTTACGGGAACATGCTTTTTGCCTATGTATGCAGAACTGACTTCCATCTGCAGGGTAAATTCTGAGTGCAGCATTTGGATGGTTTTTAAATTCCATCCCCCACCATTTATTTTTCCCCCTTGTCCAAGCAGAGTCTCTATATAAAGTAGGGAACAGATTGCACAGAAGAATTCAAAGCTTGGAGAAGATGCTGCGGGCATCTCTTAGCATCAACATTGTCCTGGAGGGCAAGTGTCATTTTATGTACAGCAATTTCCTCCTAATCCTCAACCAGCCAAAGGCCCCTCTAGAAATTTAAAGAGAGGCAGAATTTCTGGGTCAGCAGTGATCTGAAAATGAATATCTTAATTAAAATTGTTATTAAAGGCAATATTGCAGTGATTATATGCATCCCCAGGGATAGTTACACAGCACTCTTAATAGCCTTGGTTGTTATCCAGTATTTGGAAGCAAAACAACTCAAATTAGATTAAAATCCAGGAGGCACTTGGCTCCAGCTATTCTGCTTTGCTTCATTCTTTGGCCTTTCCCAGTCAGCAGGTTGCTGGTCAGATTCAATTGTGCAGTTCAAGGTTATATCTTGGTTATTGGGCACTACTTTCTGGCATAAACAGTTTGTTGTTGTTGCTATTTGCTTTCAAACAGGGATCTTACCAGGGATATATATACCAGGGATCCTGGAGGGCGACCAAAATGGTGAAGGGTCTGGAAACCATGCCCTATGAGGAACGCCTTAGGGAGCTGGGTATGTTTAGCCTCGAGAAAAGAAGGTTAAGAGGTGATATGATAGCCCTGTTTAAATATTTGAAGGGATGTCATATTGAGGAGGGAGCAGGCTTATTTTCTGCTGCTCCAGAGACTAGGACCTGAAGCAATGGATGCAAGCTCCAGGAAAAGAGATTCCAGCTCAACATTAGGAGGACATTCCTGACAGTAAGGGCTGTTCAACAGTGGAACACACTCCTTCCTCGGAGTGTAGTGGACTCTCCTTCCTTGGAGGTCTTTAAACAGAGGCTGGATAGCCATCCGTCAATGGGGATGCTTTGATTGAGAGTTCCTGCATGGCAGGGGGTTGGACTGGCCCTTGCGGTCTCTTCCAACTCTATGATTCTGTGATTCTATGGAGGTCTCTTATTCATAACCACCATAAGACAAAGTCGACAGCAAATAAAAACAAAGATAAATACATACAAAAAGCTCTCTACCTCGTAACACTTAGTTTTCACTCTGTGTGCCAATTCTTCTTGGCAAATGGGGCACACACCAGCTAAGGTTTTTGCCTCCGTCACTTTAGATGTTGCTTTTCAAAGCCAAAAATCAAAACAAAAGACCAGAGCTTACAGGCACATATTCAAGAATTGTCACAAACTGCAACGCTTGCTATGTTTCTGCTTGGGATTCACACCGACAGCCAGAGCAGAGCTCCCATTCCCCCAATTATCTTCACCGACAAACCAAGTTCTAGTGAGGGAGAAGAGAAAAGCGCTTTCTGCTTGGAGAGATTTCTACCTGAACTTGGTGTTTTCCAGCTTCCATCTACAACTGCAAAGCTGTCATAAAATGAAGGGAAAAAAGGTTTTGGCTGCCACTGGAGGAACAGAACGAATCAGAGGAAGAAATGTGATCTCTACTCTACCTGCCTAAAAACAAGGCAGCAATTTTTTTTTTTGCATTATGACTTCCCTAATTTTCTGAGCCTATGAGAGGAAGGTTGGAAGGGTTACTTTTGGGGGATTACAATCCCCCAAATCATTCAGATCATATGGGGATTCTGGGACTTGTAATCCAAAAATATCTTTTAAAAACTCTCCGTGGGGCCTATTTTTGGTGCAAAATGGTGCTTCATAAGGTGGCCGAAACAGGTATATGGCAGCTCAGAAGGTGGAGCCAAACCAAAAATGATGACCCAGAGTGTGGGGTTCAGTTTCCTGATGGACCCAAAGAGCTGCACACAGGGATGATGGGCTTGCAAGTCCAAATGTACTCTGGAGTGACTACCAATCAGACATAACAACAAAATGAATATGGAATTTGCCTGGTAAAGGTCACAAAGAACCGGTCAAAGGCAACCCATTAACATGACTGTTTATAATTATAAAACTGACAAGTAAAGGGGCTATTTTTTCTCTTTACTTCTGACTGTACTTCCTGCTGTTTGTCATATTATAATCAGAGCTATAACTCTGGAGACCAGGGTTTGATCTTGCAAGGGAAATTAGTTACACCACAAAAGGAGTGATGACAGCACTTGTTAAAGTTAAAACCATCACTACCGGAATCCTTCTCCAGGATGGGAGCTGGATCCCCAAATAACTTTTGCAAGTTCTGATTACAAGCAATTAGTTACATGCAATTACAGTATGTCCAAGCACTGCAGGAAGCCATATATGAACAGCAGTAATGCAGAACTGGATATCTTGGCAGAGAACCGAGTGTGGGGCTCATACTCAGAAAAGCACCATTTCCAAAATCTGACAGTGATCAGATCGACCCGTTCAATTGTGGTTGGAAAAAAGGCTGCTGACAGATGTGCATTTTAGGCAATTTTGAGGTTTTGTTAAGAGCAGAGTTCCCTTCCCCACCCCACCCCCAGCAGCTAGTTTGGGTAAATTCATTTATGACCGTAATCTACTACATCTTTGCCCCCAAAGCGGAGGAAGAGTCTGGCCTTCAAGGCTCTTTCACCTTGGAGGCACCTAATGTTGGACGAAATGAGACTTTATAGCTAGCTCTCTGCATGGTTTCCCTGGAGGCTTGACAGTTATTTAACATGAAGTAATTTATCTGAAAGTACTGCCAGAAGGGAAGGGGGCTGGGAACCAGCTGCTGAATTGTGCTGAATTTATTTTCACACAGAGGATACTCAGACAAAAAGGGAAGGGGAGGAAGATGCTTTAAGGTTTTTGTTTGCTTTTCCCCATGCAGTTTTGGACAGGGAAGTTTTGGAGAGAAGCAGAAAGAGAGGAAGGCCACATACTAGATGGATGGACTCTATGAAGGAGGTCATGGGTATGAATTTGCAGGACCTGAGTAGAGCAGAGGAGCATAGGGAGTCTTGGAGATGTCTCATCTACAGGGTCTCCATGGGTCGAGATCGACTGGAGGGTGGATAACAACAACAAAGGCAACTTCACATCCTTTCACAGATGAAAACCAGAACCTGTATGGCCAAGCAACAACAGGGTGGTGAAAATGGAAAAAGTTATTAATGAGGAAGAATACACAAGCTAGGAGAGGCTGCAGATGTTTGCTTTGGCCTGAGCCTGCTGGAAACAGCAAGAGACCTCCTCCTTCTCTCTCTTCCTCTCACCCTACTGAGTTAATAGTTAATATTAATAATAATTTCAGTAGAGCAAATTACTTTTGCACTTTGAAGTCAGTTTGCAACAACTAAAGTAAGCCGAGGACAAAGAGGGAAGTGGGGAAGGAGAGGGAAATTGGGACACATGAAAAGCGGCTGAAAAGGTGGCTCAACAGAAAATTAATTGGGACAAATTGGGATAGCTGGAGGGCACACAACTTCAGTAGGTCTGGGGCCAATTTTCCACTCTTATGACTGGAAACCACAGCACAGCTGCTCCCTCAAAGCAAGAAGTCTACTTCTGGGTTGGAAAAAAATGTTATTGTTCCGCTCTTTTTATATCTATATACAGCAAAAGCATGTGCATAGAATGTGCCTTCTTTTAAAGAGGAATCATACTACCTGGAGTGAAACGCTCCACATTTTAACATTTCGGACTGGGAAATGGGTGTCTATTGCATGGGGGGGGGGTTAACAGCCTGAAGGCTTTTGGGATTGGCTTTATTGTTTTTATTCTAATGGTGAAGTATAATCAAAGCCAGAGGCAAAACACAGTCATAGGGATGGGAACAAATGTCTGCTTAGAATTAAGGAACAAATAGTATCTTAATATGCTTAACCCAAGGAATTTGTATGTTTAAAAAATGAAGTCTCATTCATGAGCTATTCCCACTCACTCCCCATTTTTGTTTCGGTTGTCTAAGTTAGGACCCTTCTCCTCTCCCCCCCAAATTTTTTTGTTGTTGCTGCTATTTTAAAAGGAATGAAATTGAGGAAACTCCAATCTACCACAAATCAACCAGAAGACCTAACAAGGTCTAAACATCTCCAAAGAAGGAGACTCCATCACACTTCAAGGGAGTGTCTTCTACTGATGAACAGTTTTCCTAATGTTTAGGTAGACTCTCTTTTCCTGTGCATTGAATCCATTGTCCTAATCTCTGGAGCAGAAGAAAACAAGCTTGGCCCATTTTCAATATGACATCCTTTCAAATATTTAAACAAACCACATCACCTCTTAACCTTAGCTACTCCTCCTAACTTGCTGTCATATCCAAATTTCATAAGCTTGCCCTCTATTCTATCATCTAAGTCATTTGTAAGTATGTTGAATAACACTGAGTCCAGGACAGAAGCCTCTGGCACCCCACTGGTCACTTCTCTCCAGGATGAAGATGAGGCTTTGGGGAGCACCCTCTGAGTTCAGTCAAGCAATTAGAAATCCACCCATCAGTTGCATTGTCTAGCACATAGTTTATTGCCTCGATTGCATGAATATCATGGAGGACTTGGTCAAAGATCTTACTGAAATCAAGATATGCTACATCCACAGCATTCCCTTCATCTACCTAGCTTGGAACTCTATGTTAAAAAAGAGATAAAATTAGTCTGGTGTGACCTAACATTAAGAAGGGGAGATATATATATCAGTAACAAAATATTTCAGCTGTCATGATATTTGTTGGAAGTCAAACTCTGCCAAAAATATATGGTCCAACAAAATTCCTTACTTGTCCTACAGACCAATTTCATTGTTCAGACTGTGGGAGAGGCAACAAGGGGATCAGATATTTTGGGTCCTGTCACTTGCACCTTATTAACCAGGTCATCTTGTTGACTAGGACCAGTACCAAAATAGGTGACCCCCTTGTTGCCTCTCCCACCGCCTACAATGAAATGTGTCTGTAAGACAAGTAAGGAATTTTCATTATTAATATATGTTTGGTCATCTCTTCCAGGAAGGCATAATTCAAGTCCTCAGTCTGACTTGGTCTTTAGCAGATCCACAGATTTGCATCACTGTTGTTTATCTCCCCCTTAATTTTTACCAAGATGCTTTTAACCTGGCTTCCAAGTTGTAAGTTTTAAACCAAGGCTGGATGGACATCTGTTGGGGCTGCTTTTATTGTGTATTCCTACACAGCAGTGGGTTGGACTGGATGACTCTTGTGATGTCTTCCAGCTCTATGATGCTATGTTTCTAAGTCATGGCTCTCTTCAAAGCTGTAAAGATCCCAATATATAATAACCCTCCTCCTTCTTTCCTGTTTGGTCTCTTTCTTGGAAACAGGTTATACTCCCCTCGATTACTAGATTCTAATCATGAAACTAATCCCATTGGGTTTCAGTGATACCTATTATATCATAATTGCTTTGTTGTGTTAAGAGTTCATCTTGTTTATTTCCCATGCTCTGCGCATTACTGTAGAGACATCTAAGACCATGGGACATTTCCCCTAGCTGCCTATGGTTTTTTAAGGTGTTTTTTTCCTTCCACTGTTTTCTTGTACTATTTGCCTTATTCTTTATGTAACAGTCAGGCTATTATTTCCAGCACCTGATGAACTCCTGCCCTTAGGAACACTGTTTCTCTCCCTGACATAGCTCAGTTTAATTCCCTCCTGATTAGCAAAATGTTCCTGCCATCTTCTGTGAGGTGCAACCCATCCCTTGCCAGAAGTCCATCTTCATGAAACCTGACACTACAACAGTGCAAGAAGCCAAATCTTTCCCAGCAGCACTATCAGCACAGCCAGTTGTTCACTTCCACTATTCTTCTCTCCTTTCTTGGGCCATGCCTTTCTATTGGTAGGATAGACAAAATGACAACCAGGTTTTTCAGCTTCCTACCCAAAGCCTCATAACCCCATAAAATATTCTAAAGGCTATGTCTTGCTGTATGATTGGTTCCAACATGGACCAAAAAGAAGGGTTAATGGTCAACAGGCTTAAAGAGCCTTGCCACCTCTGTGACATCGCAGATTTTTTGTCCCAGGGAGACAGCACACCTCTTGAGACATCTCACCAGACCCATAAACTACTGCTACTGTCCCTCTCAGCAGGATATCCCCTACTACCACCACATGCCTCCTCTGCAATTTGTTAGAAGCCATTCCATGCACCAAACCTTCCAAAGTCACCTGTAGGTTGTCTGATGACTGACACAGTTGCTCTTTTGCTGTCCTTGATCATCACCAAAGAGAGAGAGAGAGAGAGAGAGAGAGAGAGCTGAATTAATTCTGTAGCACCAAACTCACAAAATGGTCCCTGGTGCTTCTACTTCTATGTTTCATATTCCTCCAAATGTCTACCTCCTGTGTATGGGAACTGACCTTCTCCTCAGAGACATCCCCTGTATGTTCCTCATCCTGGACAGTCTGCTCAAGAATACCTCATGGTTCCAGGAGGTTTAAGAACACCTCATATTCCCTAATACGCTGAAGAGTAGATACACAGGCCTTAAGCTGCTGGACCTTCTCTTCCAACAGGGCCAACTTACACCTGATGTAGGTATAGCTACTTACAACCTCTGGTAAGAAGACAAACATACCACACAGTTGCTGCAGGCACCCGCAGTAGCTCCCCTACCATTCAAATTCAGTACTCTTAAGCAGGCACTGAAACAGAACTCCAGGCTTCCTCCTCCAAACTTCCCCACTACTGCCTGTTTGCAGAGCTCCAAGGACATGGGGTGGCTTCTACTAGCCTGAGGACCAATTCAACGTATGAAAAGTTTGGTGGTGGGTTTGTTCATGGGAGTCCTAATTTGGGGGGAAAGCGGGATACAAATAGCAGCAACAACGGGACCAGCATCAAAAGGTGAATCAAAGAGTACCAGCATCTTTTAGCTTCAAGCTCTTATTTGCAAGTAAGCCTCAGGAGAGGTATTTGGACTTGTTTGAAGGGGGAAAACCCTTAGTTAAAAAGTGGAAACCAGCTGATGAACTTATGGCAGACCACAAAGTACCCCTAGGCGCCAACTGCCCTGCTAAGGTCTTGCAAACTCAGGGTCGTGGCATCCTTGATTGAATCAATCCAAATGAAGTGTGGTCTTTCTCTTTTCCTACTTTTTTTTACTTTACCGAACAGTAGAGTCTTTTCCAATTAGTCATGTCATCTCATTATATGTCAAAATTACAGGAGCCTCATTTTAGTCATGGCCAGCTGATGAACTGCAAAACCCCAGGCCAGCTGGATCTGGCTCCCTAGATGGGCCAAATTATGCCCTAGTATTGGAGGTTCTCACTCCTGTGAAAAATAGACATTAGGTATTCCATTTGGCACCTGCCCTAGGCATTGGCATCAGGGAAAGGGAGCCGCCTGGGTTCCCAAGGAAGGCCAAATTCAGCCTCAAGTTTGATGTTTCTCACTCAAATTAATGAGACTTAAAATGGCACACAATTGAAAGACATTTGACTGCCACACAGCATACTACTAGTGAAAGATGACAACAGTGAACTGGAGCAGAACTGCCTATACTCCAAATCAACAGACACATTCACCCAGCATTCCCAGCATGGAGACTGAAACAATAAAAACAGTGGTTAAGAGCAAAAAAGCTTGTGAAAGTCTGCAGTAATACACTGAAACCACTATTCTAGCACAGCAGCTTTTTAGAAAGGATTTTCCAACTGTACTGAAAAACCTCTTTCCCACCTCCAGATAAATGCAGAGCTATTCTGCCCCATGCGGAAATCTTTAAAAGCATCTATTAGTCATCTTCAAGTTTCTTTCTGAACCAAGAACCTGGTGCAGCGGGATCATATGGTTAGCTCCTCTGCAATTTACAAAATGACATAGGGGGAAAAGGAAAGAGTATGTTGGGTAGGTAACCTAGTTACAGTCTCTACCTTTTCCCATAAAAGCTCACCTGCAGGTCCCCAACCCCCTTTGTTATGTGTTTCAGATCTAAAGCTTAGCAGGGTTTTTTTTTTGGGGGGGGGGTTAAAATAAAAGGTCACACATCCTTTTCTTTGAGGCATAAGGATATAGGGAGGAATAAAATGGTGAGGCAAATTCAATGTATGACCACACATCAATTCATGTAGTTGAAAGTCACCATGGAAACTTGTGCAACTGCAAAAAACAGACCTCGTGTATAAGATAAGGGCAGGTCTGGAGGCCAAAATTATGGATTTTGATATGACCCATGGATAAGTCAAGGGTAAAACTTAGGGGCATGTAAAAAAGGATGTAAGGATGAATCAAGGGGAAATGATGCTAAAGATCTTTAAAGATTTTGATAGGTGTAACTGTTTGTGCTCACCTTAAAGGCTGGATGGACGGGGTAATAGAGGGGGTTGATGCTTCTTTTAGGTGCTCTGAGAAGAGATTAAGCTCTCACCTTTTACCAGGGCATGGTTCCCTTTTTGATAAGAGTTAAAGTACAATATTTGCATTGAGCCGTGGATAAGTCAACCAAGGTTTTTTCAGTCCATTTTTTGACTACAATTTCTAGACTGATACATGGGTATACACTGTAATTGCTGCGGTCGTGGTGGTGTGTATGTGCATGTGTGTATGTGCAATGATGTATGTTCTAATCCGTTTTTCATTTTTGATAGTTTAATCTCATTTTAAATTTTGTATTGGGTGAAGTTTTAATTACGTGTTTTAAAATTTGTTGTGAGCCGCTTTGAGTCCCTAACTGGGGAAAAAGTGGGATAGAAATAAATAAATTAAATTAACAAATAAAGAAATACTTTAGGGTCCAAACAACACACTATACCAGAAATAGAAATCCTGTATCGCATGCATCTTCTAGACTACCTACATTTTTGGTTAAAAAAATTATTTTTCCATCCTGGTACAGTGATTTTGCATCAAGAGAAGGTGAAGAGTACCCTCCTGCATCATCCTTAAGGAGATTTGTAAAAACTGAATTGGGCATCTGTTTGCATTTTTAAAAGTTTTTGGGGGCCCCCAATGAGTCACAGTGGGTCAGAGAGCTGAAAAACTGCCCCCATGACTGCTTGAGGTTGCCATGTTGTTAACTGGTGTCAAGATGGCTTCAGATTACACTGAGTGAGAGATCTCTAAGAGACTCTCGGCCATTACAAACGGGCATCAAGTACGGACTGGGTCCGTATTAGGGTTAGAAAGGGGCGTCCCTTCCAGACACCCCTAACCCTAATACGAACCCAGTCCGTACAAAATGGCGGCGCCTGTTCCACACAGGGGCCGCCATTGCTACATCACCACCGCACCGCCTCCAAATGAGGCGGCGCGGTTGTGACATACTGGCACGGCACCAGGGCGCATAGAGCGCCCTTTCTGCGGCACCAGAAGAAGCTCTGAAACAGAGCTCCTTCTGCGGTTTGCATAGCTGGCACAGCCTTTAGACAGCTGCGCCAGCAACGCAAAGGAGAAAGGGGCCGAGTGGCCACTTTATCCTCCTCCCCACCGCTGTCGGGTGTCCTTGGGGCATGAAGCCCCAAGGACACCCCTTTCCAGGCCGTGGGGAAGCAGCCTTTTGCCACTTCCCCGCGGCCTGGAAAGCGACGGATCGGGGCCTCGGAGGCTGCTGTTCTGGCAGCGGAGGCCCCGATTCGGCGGGGAAAGGGGCGGGAACAGGCCGCCCCAAACGGGCGGTCTATAAACCGCCTCTGTTATTCCCATGTTGGTCTTCACTGATGTATCTTTATACTTGAGGAACTTGCTTTGAGCCTGGCCTGTACTTGATGTATCTTACACTTGAGTATGTCGACCCCTACATTAAACTAAGGCTAATCTAAAACAGTCAGAGAGATGTAGTTGTTTCTTGAGACCAGGGTGTGATTCCCTGCCTGGCCCCACTGGACATACACACTCTCAGCCCCAGAAAATTCCATGATAGGGTTGTGTTAGGGTCTTCATAACTCAGAAGCAACTTGAAGGCATACATCAACAAACAGCAACAATTTAAAACAAAATAGAAAGAATCTGATCTCTTCCTTCTGGTGATATTGGAAGTGTAGAAGAGGAAGAAAGTGTGGAGAAGCCAGTAAAGCTAGCTGAAGGCTGGTTCTTGCTCATAACAACCAAGCTTTAGTATTACATCTGAATGCAGCTGTTACATGAAGACTCTTTCCCTAAGATGCCTTGTTCTGTCAACCCCAATTTACATGCCATCTCAATTATTCAAGTGAAAGTTTAAATACCCATCTGCATAGAAGATACGTGCTTTACACTGTGTTTAAAAGAATAGCTTGACGCCTGAGGCCAAATTTCTCTTAGCAGTGTGGTAGTATTTTAACACTCTCTCCAGGTAACAGAACATCTGTACAGACAGACAGTGGGGAGTGATAGATTTGGAGAGGAGAATGTGTACTACTTTTTCTAGTCTGGTTATTTGAACTGGTCAGATCATACACTGAACTGCTAATGATTTACGTTGCCAAGGAAAACTTGGATGGACTGAGCCAACTGCACAGCCTTGACACCTACTGCTGTTTTCACCTCCACCTCCAGAAAATCTCTCAGCAAACAAGGTATCAATCCACAAACTGAAACTGTGCCATTTCTTCTGTGGCAATGGTCAGGGAACCTATTTCCTACGTAAAGATGTTAACTGAAAGGGCGCAGGAGGGGACAACATATGTGTGCAGGTATAGCAAGTAAATGAGTATACAGTAGTTTCCAACAATGCTGGATTGCATAGGTCTCTCCATGGTACACTATTATTTTCTTTCTTTCTGTCACTTCACTTCTCTCTTTCTCTCTCTTCTTTATCTTCCCTTCCTTTCTTTCACTGCTATCCCATTTTCTGATCAAATTTTTCTTTCTTCAGCATTTATAATTTCTTTTTCACTTCATCCATCCATCCAAGTTTACTTTCTTTCTTTTATTCCATTTATATGATGTCTTTCTTCCAATGTGGGACCCAAGGTGTCTTAGAAAGCCAAAACAAGATCCGCTAAAATCTAAAATGTTCTTCCCCCACTCCATTTCTCTTCCTCTTTTTCTTTCCCATGCCATATCTCTCTCTTTTTCTCTCTACCTCTCTCCCACTATTCTACTCTATTTCTCTTCCACACCATTTCCCTCTTCCTCTCTCTGTGCCACACTATTTCGTCCCCCATTCTGTATGTTCTACATAATTTCACTTTCTTCCTTCCTGTCCTCTCTCTTTATGTGCCACCCCACTTCTCTTTGCCTGGTTACAGACCACCGAAAAGCGGTGGTCTGCTGCTGCCACTGGTTGCAGCATCCGGGAACCACAGCAGCCAAACGGTGTGGTTCCCGGACACTGCACTTCCTTCGACCCGGAAGAGATGCCGCAAGTGCCAAAGCGTGCATTCGTGGCATCATTTCTGGGGTGTGACGTGCGGACGCAGGGCGGACGCTACATCAAAATGGCAGCGGCCGTGTGGAACGGTCGCCGCCATTTTGTATGGACTCAGTCCGTACTAGGGTTAGGGGTATCTGGAAGAGACGCCCCTTTCTAACCCTAGTACGTGCTGAGCACGTACTTTCCTGCTCGTTTCTAACGGGCCTTTCTTTCCTTGTGGCCACATTTCTACAGCCCACTTGTAATCAGATCTAGGGAAGCTTCTATGTCCACTGAGGGTCTACAGATATATAGCCCATGCCCATACAAATGGTAATAATGGCCCCATACAAACAGGCCAAAATAAAGCTGCTCCGGGCCACTTTGGAGGTATGCTGTTTAAATAATGCATATGTCCTAAGAGTCCAGAAGCCACACCAAAACCATGATCAAGTCCTAAGGACTGGAGCACAGCTTTTGTGTAGCTTCCAGACTCTTAGGACACATGCATCATTTAAACCGCATACCTCCAAAGTGGCCCGAAGCAGCTTTATTTTGGCCTGTCTGTATGGGGCCAATGTCAATGTTTGTCCACTGTCTTTTTCTTTTAAAATGGGGGGGAAACAGTCTATGCTCCACCTCATAAATGCAGTAACTGACTCTGCTTCAAAACATGGAAAGAAGAGTGGACAGAATTCAGATTCCAGCCTCTTATTTGTCTTAATACATGAGACAATGAGGGAAATGGAGTATGGGTCAGTGAAAGACTGAGAATCTATGAGTAGAAATGTCATTCTCCTTTTCCTCTCTTGCTCGCCCTCATGAGAGATAAACCTAAACATGGTGCAGGCATACATGATAGGATTTTAAGACTTTGATGCCAAGAATGTCAAGTGTAACACTAAACCATGTTTGAGAGATATGTAAATGAGCCTGTACATGGTGTGTAAAGGTTAATATGCCTCCACATTTTTTGCGGCATCTGGCTTACAGTTTTAAAGTAACCATAGTTCTCCACTGCATGTCTCTGAACTCTAGTTAGCAAACAAACCAGGATTATAAACAATGATCCTGGCTTGTTTGATTTATTTATGTATCTATGTCTCAAAAATTATAACTTAACTTTTTCATATGATCAAATCAGTCCATCAGAAAAATAAAGCACAAATCAGTATATAGCAAGAATAGCAAATGTGTATAAATTTATAAATACACTAAACCGATTAAAAGATTTTATCAAAATAGCATTTACATCCATGTCAACCTGCAATCAAAAATCCAAATCATGTTTTTTCCTAAACACACACATTCACACACCTTAATTCCTTATATAAAGGAAGGGAAGGAGTGCAAGGAAATTTCCAGGTGCTTTAGGATACAACTCCCATCATCCATTCTTCACACAGCCAATGATAATGTCTTGTATAACATCTGAAAGGTCAAGGCCCTTGTTCTAAAATAAGAAAAACCGCAGATTCCACTGGCCTAGCTATCACTTGCCAAAGAAAAGATGTTTTGTTTGCAAATGGCAAACAAGTTAGGAGACTTACGGCTGTGAATGGGCAGTTTCATAGCGCTCAAAGGCATGGGACAGGTCATGCTTATTGTTCATGTAACACTGCATGCACAGGTCATAGTCAAAACAGATCTTGCACTTCCAGCGCATCCCACGGATCCCATGCTTTTTGCAACAGTCACAGATGATGTTGGGATGGCGGACACCTAAATGAGAGAGGGAAAACAGACTTATGTCAATGCCTTGAGCACAAGAGCCACCTAAACTATGTATGGTTATCAATTATTAATTTGTTTGGTTATTTCCTGCCTTTTCCCCAGTTTTGCCAATGTTACTCTAGTCACCTTCTCACTTCTTTCCTTGCCATCAGGGTTTGGCTCTACTCTGTGAGAAAGGATGCTCAGGAGCAATCTGACCCAGCATGTACTGGGTCATGGTGAGCAAACACTGATGATCTGATTCAATGGTCTCACTCAGTGTTAAACATTTTCCTGTGATGATGAAGCCCCAAAATTTCATAATCAAATTCTGACGCAGAACTCGACTTGAACTGCCATGTCTTAAGCATTCCCATAGCTACCCCATAAACTCCAGGAGACACTAAACCAAGCTCTGTAGCAACTGCAGACATTGGTTCTACAAGGAACCTGCCTCATTCACGGAGTATGAACAACCACCCACATCAGGAAGGCATCAGGACCAGTAGGAACATGTATATGTACTGACACAGCCTCTGTTCAGCAAAAAAAAAGAGCAAAGAAATGCAAGTGCCCTTAACTGTACTAAGAGAATCTGTTAAAAACATAGAAGTCCTTAAAAACAGGGGTATCCCTTCAAGAACTGGTTCGAAATGTTTGCAGCTGGTCTGAGGTTGGCCTCTGGAGATCAAACTAGTTAATTCTTCAATTCTGGACCTTCTGCTCCTGCAACAGCACAAGTCCTATCTCTGCAGAATCCAGCTACCTTGTTGACTTTGCTTGTTTCTGATTTCCACCTTCCACAGCCCTCATACACCTCCACTGTGTATGATCCTATCTTTACTCTAGAGCTCATGCTTACCATCATACTGCTTTTCGGCCTCAGACAGAATTTGAATTTACCTTCCCACCCATGGGAGCCTATAATCTGTAGACTGCAACAGGAGAGGTGGATGCTAATAGCTCGTGCCTGTACTAGAAAAAGCAACACACCAAACATACCTATTTGTGCGTTATCGTACAAAAGAAGATCATAAGCCCCTTGGAATCCAGTCCGATAATTTGTGCGGGTTCCATGATCCCACTGGACCACCACAGTCTTATCTGGTGTTGTCGGGCTGCCCTGCCGACCAATCTCCACCACTGTACCGACATTTCCTTCACCGTTGTCCTGGTTGCTCCACTTCCAATCCATACCACGGACCACCCGCATTCCAACCTGCATGCTTGCGTAGGGGTCCAAGTCCATAGCCCAGTAAAGGCAACCTCAGCTTGACCACTGGCTGGTAGGCTCACGACACAGAAGGCAAGGAGGCATTGATGAAACCTGTTTATCTATTTAACTAGGGGGGAAATCCAGAAAGAAGGAATTAAGAGATCTGAAAAGGCATTGCTTACATACTTGACAAGACACCATCATAACCATAAGGTCTAGAGACCTTTTGAAAAACATATGAAACCTTGCACAGAATGGTATATATAAAGCCATCAGTACTCAAACTTGAGGTTCAAATTTTAGACAGGCCATAGAATCTTATGTCCTCGAGAATATTTCTTGTTTGTCATGTCCCTTCAAGTCATTTCTGACTTATGGTAACCCTGATGTGAACCTATCAATGGGTTTTCTCTCCAAGATTTGTTAAGAGGAAGTTTGCCATGGCCTTCCTCTGAGGCTGAGAGAATGTGACTTGCTCAAGGTGGGAACACACACATCCTGGCCTCCTGAAGCCCTAGACCAACATTCAAACTACTACAACACACTGGCATCCTAAAGAATCTATTTTTATAAGTGTCTGCACTTCAGGCAAGACTGATAAAGAGAAAGAAAGGAAGAAAGATGAAGGAGGGTGGAGAAAGAAGGAGAGGAAAATGGAGTGGCATGGGACAGGTTAAAGAAGGGTAGCAGACAGAAAAGAGGCCAGAGAGAGAAGATGGGATGGCACAATGCAACTTTGCCTTTGCCTAGTGGTGCCATGTGGCCCTCAGAAGATTAACTTTGAAGTTCCATGCCCCTGGCATCAGGAATTTTGTACATAAACACGCCTCTGCTGCAACTTCAAACACTGGAGTTTATTCAGATGGTATATTTTATTTAAGACAAATAAAAGGTCTCCCACCTCTCACTTCTGATAAAGCTCAAAACCAGAATTAAAAATACACTGGAAACTCTTTGCTGTGTTTGCATTAAGAAAAAGGACACAAGAAGCCAGCTCAAAGACACCGTCTGCAGCATTTAATAATGTCAAGGTTGGGCTGTGATGAATGGAGAACAAAAAAAGGAGGCTTTTTAAAACACAAGCAGGAAAGTCATAAATTAAAAGCAGTAAGAAATGGTTGCCACAGAAATCCTTTGATTCAAGGCACCAGTCTTGATAAAAATAGAACTAGAAAGGTCAGGGTCTTTTTTTTAAAAATCAGAGTCACGATTGCATTTACGTTCAATGCCTGGTTACAGGACCAGTTTCACCATCCTAATTTTGAAATCTTGATTCAAATTTGCCTTTCGACCATAGCACTACAGTGGGCCCTCCACATTCCCTGGGCTGTGGAGTGTGACAAAGCGGCAAATAAAGAGTACTTTTTTAACCTGAGAGAATACCTTTCTAGGGCCTGTTACAGACTGCCAAAATAAAGCTGCTTCAGGTCTCTTTGGAGGTATGCTCTTTAAATGATGCATGGGTCCTAAAAGCCCGGAGGTCGCGCCAAAGCCACACTCCATTCCTAAGCACTTGAGTGCAGCTTTGGTGCAGCTTCCGGATTCTTCGGATGCATGCATCATTTAAACAACATACCTCCAAAGAGACCCAAAGCAGCTTTATTTTGGCAGTCTGGAACAGGCCAATCACATTTATATCGCTTATTGTTGAATCATATATTGTAATGTATTATATATGCACACATCTTCATTTATTACACAGAGAGAGAGACAGCCTGGTAGAATGGTTTGAGTGCTGGACTAAGACTCTGGAGACCAGGGTTGAATCCCAACTCAGCCTCTGACAAGTCACACTCTCACAGCTTCAGAAGAAGGTAAAGGCAAACCTGCTCTGACCAAATCTTGCCAAGGCACACAACAAGATGCACACACACACAGACGTACTGTACGTAATTACTTGCATGTACACACATACAAGAGAGGCAAAGAGGGGGGGAAATAAGCATACCAACTAAACAGCTGGTGATGGAAAGTTAATCTGCCCTCTCTCTTTCTTGGTTCACATGTCAGATGTTCCAGGAAAACAGATTATGCAATTGGGGGGGGTCCTTTCAATGGAGAGAACAATTAAAATCCCAGCCTTGAGGGGATTAAATCTGTCAGTCACAATTAAAGGGATCAGCAGACAAGTTATTTGGGGGAGTCAGGAGAGGACAGACAAGCTGGACATAGTTAGGAAAAGCAAGGCCAGAGGGGCTATGCTATTTTCCCAATGCCTGAAAGAATCAGAGAACATAAAGAAAATGAAATGTACAGTTTGTAGTTTAAAATAGCACAAGAGCAGTGTGTTGCTTTCTAAAAGTTCCCACATATTCTGGTCCCTGACGTCGCGGGGCGGTCAGTTGTGTCTGGGATGGGGCTGGGAGGAACGATCGGCTATTGTATTGTGCTCAGGGGCAGTTGGCATTTGGGCGTCAGCCGAGAAATCCCCTGTTCTTTTCCCGTTACATCACAGAACATGCCCTTTCTTATTTGTGAAAAGCTTAGGGGTGGACACTCTCATTTTATGCCAAATATTTAACAGAGACAAAATCAAGGAGACTCGTTCTGACAGTATCTAAATCTAGAGAAGCTCCTAGTGCAAAGGTATACCATATATACTCAACTATATGTTGACCTCTGGTACAAGTTGAGGACAGGTGGTAAAATGATGGATTTTGATATGACCTGTGGATAGGCCGAGGGTAAAACATAGGGCCATATAACAAAGGATCTAAAGGATGAAGCAAAGGAAAACAGTGCTAAAGCGGCTGCAAAATTCCAGCAGGAATAACTGTTTTTGCTCACTCTAAAGGCTGATGCTTCTAGGACAAATTATGTCTTCTGTCTCTTCTGTCTCTTGCCTTTCCCCAGGGAATGGTTCCTTTTTTTATATGTGAGTTATAGCTGTCATTTTGGAAGACCATGGACCAGATAGATAGACTTAATCGAAGAAGATGCTGCCTCTTTGAGCAGAGCAACTAAGGACAGGGTGTCCTGGAGATGCCTCATTCATAGAGATACTGGAGGTCAAAGTCGACTTGAGGGCAGTTGACCACAAAAACTATTAAGACCCTTATGTCCTCTTCACATGTCCTGTTTTCAAGCCAGGTGCCAACCATCCAATATTTGTGCATTTCACTTTTCTTGCCTAGATATATAGTGCCTTATCTCTATTGAAATTCATTTTGTTAGTTTTGGCCCAGCTGTCAAATTTATCAAAGCTATTTCGAATACGGATTCTGCCCTCTGGGGCATTAGCTAGTCCTCCTAATTTGGTGTCATCTGCAAATTTGAAACACATGTCTTTTTCCATGCCATTAACACAGCCATTTACAAAGAATCATGTGCTCCCTACAGAATAAAGCAAGCTGCCTTATATTGAATCAAACTACAAGTCCAGCTCATTATTGACTGGCAGTAGCTCTCCAAGATTTGAAGTAGGATTCTTTTGTACCTAGAAGTCCTGATATTCTCTTCTTGTCTCCCTTTCGTGTACCTTAGGCCCCACAATTTCTGTTAAAGATGTAATATCCAGGAACTGGCACACCATAATGCAAAAAAAGTAAAGCTGTTCTGGGTCTGTTAATGGCCTGTTACAGACTGCCAAAATAAAGCTGCTTTGGGTCTCTTTGGAGGTATGCTGTTTAAATGATGCATGCGTCCTAAGAATCCGGAAGCTGCACCAAAGCTGCACTCCAGTGCTTAGGAATGGAGTGTGGCTTTGGCGCGACCTCCAGACTCTTAGGACCCATGCATAATTTAAATAGCATACCTCCAAAGAGACCCGAAGCAGTTTTATTTTGGCAGTCTGTAACAGGCCCTTATTAGGTTTTTCACCATCCTTTTTGAACCACTGTATTCATGAATTGGATTCTCAGCCTTCCTCTCTGTTTCAAAAATCCTACTCTGACCCCAAAAGAAAGGAATGCGTCCAATAAAACTTGCATGCATTTTAAGCAGGTTTGTGTAAAACTGAATGAAGTTGGATAATTCAGCGTTTGACTGCAGTTGTGGAGCCTTTGAGAGGTGGAAGAAGGTTGGCAAAGGGACTCTAAATTCTCTGCTGATCTTTTAATTCTACCCAAGCTAATCCCAGAATCCTCTTGGGCAGCTGACATCTTGCTTAGGCACATTTGTAAAACGGACGATGTCTCCTTTTGCATTGCTGGTAATGTCTCCTGAATGCCAAAGGAACCTTTATGTAACTGAGCTGGAGGCACAGACATGGGAACTGCCCCAGCTTTTCCTCTTATTGAATGGTTTCAGAAGCACATTTTGAACAACCTGGTTGTTACTGCTTAAATAAATGGTGCTTATTCACACTTGGGAAAAGTGTACCACACACACACAGCTACAACAAAACCCACAACACAGCAATGCTTCTGGGTCAACAAAAAAGCACAAAGTACACCATGCAAGCTTTCAAAGCTCCGCTGGCTTCTTTGTCAGCCCCTTTATTATGTAGAGAACATTGAATTTCTCAAGAAATCTAAATCTGGGAAAAACTTTTAGGTTTTGTATAGGTAAAACTTGCCAATAATAGTCCAAAGGAAGAAGTTTTACCTTTGCTGGAGGTAGAAACCTCAAAGAGTTAAGTCCCAGTCCCTTAGTCCCTTGTTTAGGATTCCCATGTTGTAGTGAAATTGTGTTGCGGCTAACACAAGACTGCTGTGGATGGCAATGGGAAACACATTGTACTTAGCAGGCAAGCTGAGCAGTTGGATGGCAATTGTTTCATACTAGCCAAACAAAGCTGTCAAACGTGGGCCTGCTGGGAGTTTTGTTTCTCCCTTTATAAAGCCACCTGTTTGGTTTCTGTTTTCATGTTCCCCATTTCTTCTCTTTTGTCACATTCAGGAACCTATGGCAAAAGGCTGGGGAGGGAAAATTTCTTCCACTTTGTATATTTGCATGTATGCCTAGGATAACACAGGGGATGTGTTCCTGGGCATTATTTTTTTACCAGAAAATTTAGTATCAGAGGCAGAAATAACATGGAAAAAATAAGTCCTACACCACAAAAAAGAAGAGCAGTTCTACATATTTCAGGCCCTATACAGACAGGCCAAAATAAAGCTGCTTCAGGTCACTTTGGAGCTATGGTGTTTCAATGATGCATGTGTCCTAAGAGTCTGGAAGCTGCACCAAGGTTGCACTGCAGTCCTTAGGACTGGAGTGTGGCTTTGGTGCGGCTTCTGGACTCTTAAGACACATGTATCATTGAAACACCATACCTCCAAAGTGACTCGAAGCAGCTTTTTTTGGCCTGTCTGTATCAGGCCTCAGTAAACTCCCCCCCCAAAAAAAAACTAACATTATGGTCAATGGAGTAGTCTGACCCAAGAAGGTGAGGCCTGCCTTCTGCTTACAGGTGACCATGGGTCTTTATGCTGATTTGTCATCCTACTAGGGGATTCCCAGGGGTCTGCCCCTAAGGCCTGTTCATAGAATAAGGCCTTGGGATGAAAACCCCAAACACATCTCTCCTCCTCCACCTGCACACTAGTGCAAAAGAATGAGATCCCCCACCAAAAGCTGTAGGTAGCATGCCCCTGCTGCTTCCTTAGCCCTGGGACACTGACAAAGAAAGATAGTCTGACCGCATGCAGAGTGCCTTGGCCATTGAATCCTGTACCACTGTGAGAATATAAGGCAGGCTTTAAGCTTCCAATTGTAACATTTAAAAATAAAACAAAACAAAACATGTTGCCGCCAGCTGACACTTGTCTGGACAGTATTAAATCTGCAAGCAGCATGAGGCAGCCCGACAGAAGATGTTCCAGCAAAGCGTCTGTGTCTCCCATGGCACTGTCAGATCAAGGACACAGAGAAAGTGGAGCAACCCAGCAGTTGAGAGGCCAAACCTAGTTTGCACTAACTCACTACCAAAGCAGGCCTGGACATCAGAAGAAAACCCCATTGAACTTAATAGGGCTTCTTGTAGCTGTTTACTGTCAAGATTACTTCGACTTCTGATGGCCCTATGAATAATAGATTGAAAGTATAATAGAATCATACTGTTGGAAGAGTCCAACCCTGAGCTGCCATGTAAGAATACATAGGATCCTAGAGTGGGACAAGACCCCAAGGCCATCCAATCCAATCCCATTCTGCCTTGCAGGAGTTGTTGGGTGCCTTCAAGTTGTCTCAGATATATGGCGCCCGGAAGGTGAACCTATCTTGGGGCTTTCTTGGCAATAGTGTAGAGGGATTTGCACCTTCGCCTTCCTCTAAGTCTGAGAGAGGTTGACTTGCAGGATCCATGGTGGAATGGGGATTTGAACCCTGGTTTCTAAAGTCATAGTCCAATGCTCAAACCATTCATGGCCTGGACACAGTGGGCCTTAATCTCAAGTAAATGAGTCTGGGATTTGGCCCTCAGTAACCTTATACAAGGCAGTGTACCCTTAGCACCCCCAATATCATTATGGAGATCATAACAACCTACTCTACAATGCCACTGTCGGGTTTTCTAAGACAGAGAAATGGCACTTAAGGAGGGAAGGTCAGAAAGTAACCATAAGGCCTACATGGGGTTGACAAAAAGTTTGCAGAAAATGTAAGTTTTTAATGATTTCAAGTTAAGCATGTATAAAACCCTGGGCTGCTATATGGGTCTTTTCACCCATTATTCACAGGCTGCTCAAAGATTCTGTGCTGTTGTTGTATAAATGAACATTTCTTAAAACTAAAACTGGAAAACCAAAACCAAAACTGAAGGTTAACATTTAACCAGTCCATGCAATCAAATAATTAAAAACAAGGGAAGTAACCTTAAACAGCTGGCAACTATACACACTTTAAAGGATTCTTACAGAATCCTAGAGTTGGAAGAGACCCCAAAAAGGGTCATCCAGTCCAACCCCTTTATTCTGCCATGCAGGAACTCTCAATCGAAGCATCCCCATTGACAGATGGCCATCCAACCTCTGTTTAAAGACCTCCAAAGAAGGAGACTAGACTATCCTCCATTGAGGAAGTGTGTCCCACTGTCAAACAGCCCTTACAGTCAAGAAGTTCCTCCTAATGGCCTGTTACAGACAGCCAAAATAAAGCTGCTTCGAGTCACAGTGGAGGTATGGTGTTTCAATGATGCATGCGTCCTAAGAGTCCAGAAGCCACACCAAAGCCACGCTCCAGTCCTTAGGGCTGAAGCGTGGCTTTGGTGCGACTTCTGGACTCTTAGGACGCATGCATCATTGAAACACCATACCTCCACTGTGACTCGAAGCAGCTTTATTTTGGCTGTCTGTAACAGGCCAATGTTAAGGTGGAATCTCTTTTCCTGTAGCTTGCATTTATTCTCTGGAGCAGCAGAAAACAAGCTTGCTCCATCCCCAATTGTTTTATTTTTTAAAGGTGGTTTTTGCTGGGTTACCACCACATTTCCATTCGTTTCAGCAATAATCTCCACATTTTGTTCCCTTAATCCTGCCCTGTGTAGAAGAAAGCGCCCCTCTGGGCAGCTCTGAGTTCACCTTTCACTGCCAATAAGCAATCCCCTCGAAATACAAGAGAGAAAGTGACAGAGTTCTGACTCACAATGCCAACCCCTGAGCTTGCAATTTTAGCCTTTCACGGCTGACAAGGACACCAGCACTTGCAGAATGAACAGAATGCTGAAGTTACCTGAAGCAAAGGTTTTGCACCTCTCCTTTTTAAAGGGGAGAGAGAATACCAATGTCCCCAAGCTCCTTCCCATGTGTTTGTCTGGAACCATTTACCTGTCTAGCACCCTCTCTTTTCTGTCTATGTCCTTTCCACCTTGTTACAGCTGCCTTTTCTTGTCTGCTGTCTAGCTCAGTAGTTCTCAGACTTTTTACTCTTATGACCCCCTTTATATCTGCATGTTCCCCATCCTGTTTGGTGTGGTATATAGAATCACAGAGTTGGAAGAGACCACAAGGGCCATCCAATCCAACCTCATTCTGCCATGCAGGAAATCTAAATGAAAGCATCCCCATTGACAGATGGCCATCCAGCCTCTGTTTAAAGACCTCCAAAGAAGGAGACTCCACTACACTCGGAAGGGAGTCTCTTCTACTGTTGAACAGCCCTTACTTTCAGGACGTTCTTCCTAACATTGAATTGGAATCTCTTTCCCTGTAGCTTACATCCATTGCTCTGGGTCCTAGCCTGTGGAGCAGCAGAAAACAAGCTTGCTCCCACCTCAAAGATCTTTGTTTAGTGTGCATATTTTCATTCACACAATGGACATACATACACTTCTCCCTAGGATCCACTCCACCAAATAGCATTTATTTTTTTAACTCAGCCTGTCTTACATTATTCCTGGAGGATTTCCTACCCCAAAAACAATGCAGGAAGGCAAAGCAAAGTCTGTCATCTGAATGTACAGTACTTTGTCCCATGGATTAACATTATACCGTATCAGCCCTGGTTGATTTGTTTGTGTTACAAAGCTTTCTCAAGGGGCCAGATCCCAAGGGAAGCAGTAACTCAGAAAAGCAATCCTTCCCAGATCCAGGAGGGTGGGGACAGGAATAAGCCAGCAAAGGAACATCGACCTGTTACAGACGGCCAAAATAAAGCTGCTTTGGGTCTCTTTGGAGGTATGCTGTTTAAATGATGCATGCGCTCTTGTAACTAAGGCATGCCCTTGATCAAATAAAATAAAAATGTGAAGCCATCAATTATTTTGGCCTCAATTGAATTCCGCGTCCGTCAGATTGCCAACAAATTCCTCATGCTTCAGCATAATCGACAAGGGGCATGGGGAAATGACCAATGTTACCTGCACCAAAATTGGTTTGGAGTAGTTACAAAGGCAGTAAACTGATAAACTGAAGTTGCAAACAGATGTCTGGCATTAAGACAAGGTAGTGAGGATGGTGGGAGAAGGGCAAGGAACAGAGCTCCGTAAAGCGTTCAGATAATAAATCATGACATAAAGAGGCCAGGGGATGGTCTGGTATAGTTCTTGAGACTGTGCGTTGCACTCTTCATGGAACAGGTGTCCAGTTACAGCTGTTTTCTAAAAGGTTTTATCATCTTCTTGTAGATAATTATAATAATCAGAGTTCAGAAAAAACTCTTTTGGACTCCAACTCCCAGAATCTCCAGCCAGCATGCCAACACATACCTGCATAAAACAACTGCAAAAAATGTCACATTTGTTGACATGATCTTGCAGATCTCTAGATCCTTAGATAGAATCATAGGCCTGTTACAGACTGCCAAAATAAAGCTGCTTCGGGTCTCTTTGGAGGTAGGCTATTTAAATGATGCATGGGTCCTAAGAATCCGGAGGTTGCGCCAAAGCCACACTCCATTCCTAAGCACTGGGGCGCAGCTTTTGGTGCAGCTTCCGGATTCTTAGGATGCATGCGTCATTTAAACAGCATACCTCCAAAGAGACCCGAAGCAGCTTTATTTTGGCAGTCTGTAACAGGCCTTAATCATTTTGTTGTGTTGTTATGTCCCTTGACTTATGGCAACCCTTTCATATGGTTTTCTTGGCAAGACATACACAGCAGAAGTATGGCACCGTCTTCCTCTGACATGCAGGAATACCCAGTCACAGCACCTAAGCCTTTCCTCATAGGGCATGGTTTCCAGACCTGTCACTATTTTGGTTGCCCTCGTCTGGAGGTGCTCCAGATTCTCAACATATCCCACATTCCTCCTGGCAGAATTAGATTACCATACCCCACAACTGTCCTGATGTGGCAGGATAATCCCAGTTAATCTTCTCCACCCATTTTTTCTGCTGCTTCTAAAATGTCCCACTGTCTCCCTCCTCCTACTACTTTCCCCTTTTGTCTTCATCTTACTTCAACTGCCGCAAACCAAGTTCTAAGTATAATGGTAGCTTGCACTCAATTCATTCAGAACTTGCATATCGTGTTCTCAGTACAATGGTAGCTTGCACTACCAGGAGGTTCAAGTAAAGGCTAACAGATGCAATCTCTCTTTGCTTTTACATTCTTCCTAAGTAAGGTGCCATCTTGACCACACGTGTCTTGGTTTTCATCTGTGATATTTTGAAGGGTATTAATTACAATGGTGCAGAATTACCATATTCCTTCTCTCTGTCTTGCATGCGGGTTCACTGATATGACAAAGGAGTTGGAAACACCCATCAACACGTCCAAATTCTCTCCTTCAAGCTATGAGAACAGATCTGCATTCACTCCCTGGGTTCCCTGTCTGGCTCACATCTCTATCCTGGGGAGAGAGCAGATCAGAGGATGTTAAGCCTAAGCCATCCTGATGCGCCTGAGGCCCAGAGCATGGCAGCTGCTCAGAAGCAGAACAAATTGGATAGTGAGCCATCGCTTCCCCCCCACTTTCTAACATTCACATCCTCTTCATTAAAATGGGGAAAGAAAGCAAAAAGATTCAGTTTCAGTGACACCAAGCAGCAAGTAACTGGCAACGCTACAGAAAGTGTACATGATAAAGGTTTGTCAACTGAAGCATGCAAAGAGGGCAAAGAGCCTGTTCTTTTGAAGCAATTGATCCAGCTTTTGCCATGATGTTCATTAGAAAAACGCGGGGAGGGTGCTGATCTCTGGAAGTAATGTGGACAAAATGCAGTATGTTGTTGCTGCTTTTGTGAACCCTAACTTATGGCGATTATCGTGAAACCCCCCTTAGATTTGTAGGCTTGTATAGGTGAAATGTGTACATACAAGTGCCTTCGATGAGTTCAATGCCACTTACTCTTCAGTAAGTGTGTCAAGGATAGATTGCAGGCAGCCTTTATGAATCCTAGGAGGGCTCAATGACTATCACTGTCTTAAAGGTTCTTAGGGCTTCATCATTTATATAGAACATTTTTAATCTCTGCCTAGGAAGTATATATATTTCTCAGCACAGCTGTTTCAACATTGTAAAAGGAGTCATAAATGCTAACAGTTTCAATACCTTTTCCCCCCTTCCAGATGTGTTGGACCGCCAACCCCACCATCATGAAGGGCCCAAATCCAAAACTATCATAAGGGTGGTGGGGGGGGGGCTTGTTCAGTTTATATCAAAGAAAAAAACATTCAACCCTTAAATATGGGGCATCTCTTATAATAAGGGACCCCTGCCAGCCCTATATTGAACAAGATTCCTGGCACTGAAATAAGGGGCATCCCTTATAACTGGACACTTGTTAGAAGAAACCTCCTGGGACAGATCCTAATAGAGATCACAGCACATCGCTATCTGAAAGAAAACACGAGCGACGTGTCATTTGAACAGTGAAACTCTATGCCAGAACACACTAAATCCCAGCTCAGATCTCGCCGCTTGTGCAAACACTTTGCTTTCTCACACCATGAAAGTTGCATCCGGTGGAAACTTAGCCTCAAACACATATGAAACAGTGCAATAAATGAGAGTGTCCATATTAAATATGAGCCGTATCTGCACTGAGTAACCAGACAACAATATAGCTAGACCTGCATTTGGACAATAAAATAGCTCTTTTCTTATCTTAACACAGTTGTTTATCAAATGCACAGTTCCCTCCTTCTGTAAAGAGAAGAGTTTTATTTACTTCATTACACTCGTCCCTCCAAATTTATGGCTCTGACTTTTGCGGATTTGATTATTTGTGGATCTGGTGAATATGCTCTTCTAGGAATCTCTCAATCCTCCAGAGAAATCCTGCGAGACGTTGGCCATAGAGTTGCACTGGAGGCTCTAAAGATTCCCAGAGAAAAGACTCCTCTAGGCATCTCTAGTTCTTGCAACACAATTCTATGGTTCAAAGCCTGGCAGATGTTGACCACAGAGTTGCACTGGAGGACCTAGAAATCCCTAGAGAGGTATTCTCTCGGGTTTAAAAAAACGGCACTCATCCTTCCACATTTGTAGCTTTGACTTTTGCTGATTTCATTATTCATGGATTGTATGAATATGTCCAATACGAAGATCTACTAGGTCCTTCAGAGCAATTCTATGTTCAACTTTAACCAAAAGTCATAGAATCAGTCAAAGGCCATCCAGTCCAACCCCCTTCTGCCATGCAGGAACTCTCAGTCAAAGCATCCCTACTGACAGATGGCCATCCAGCTTCTGCTTAAAGAACTCCAAAGAAGGAGACTCCACTACACTCCGAGGAAGGAGTGTGTTCCACTGTTGAACAGCCCTTACTCTCAGGAAGGTCCTCCTAATGTAAAGGTGGAATCTCTTTTCCTGGCGCTTGCATCCATTGCGGTGTTTCCTATTCACTGGAGCAGCAGAAAAAAGCTTGCTCCTTCCTCAATATGACATCCCTTCAAATATTTAATCAGGGCTGTCATATCACCCCTTAACCTTCTCTTCCCCAGCTAAGCATCCCCAGCACCTACGTCATTCCTCATAGGGCTTCATGGTTTCCAGACCCTTCACCATTTTAGTCGCCCTCCTTTGGACGCATGGCTCCAGTTTCTCCACATCCTTCTTAAATTGTGGGGCCCAGAACTGGACACAGTGTTATTCCAGGTGGGGCCTGACCAGAGCAGAATAGAGTGGCACTATACCTTCCCTTGATTCAGACACTATACTTCTATTAATACAGCCCAGAATCGCATTGGCCTTGTTAGCTGCCGCATCACACTGTTGACTCACGTTCAACTTGTGGTCCACTTGGACTCCCAGATCCCTTTCACAGTCTCCTTAATCCAAGTGTCCCTGCCCTAAATGCGGTGCCTTACATTTCCCCTGTTGAATTTCATTCTGTTTGCTTAGTTTAGGGATTTAGTGGAACTGGAGGACCTAGAGATTCCTAGAGAAAAGGCTTTGCTAGGCATTTGTCATTCCTCCAGCGCAACTCTATGGTCAATGTTGGCAAAGGTCGACCATAGAGTTGCGCTGGAGGTCCTAGAGATTCCTAGAGAGGACACTCCCTAGGCATCTGTAGCTCCTCCGGGGCAACTCTATGATCAATGCCGGCCAATGCTGACCATAGAGTTGCCCTGGAGGACCTAGAGATTCCTAGAGAGGCGTTCCCACAGGTAAAAAGAACGGTGTTGTTATTTCCCACATCCGCGGGGCTCCTGTGCCCTTAAGCCGAGCGAAGGTGGAGGCAAGGCAGGGCCACGGAGCCCACCTTCGACCCCGCTCCCCTCAAAAGCCCCTCAGGCCCTGGCCTTCTGGAGGCAACGCGCCACTTACTGCAAAGTTTCTCGCCTGCACTGCCTTCCCTCCGCCGCTCCTTCTCCTCAGAGCCGGCGCCCTCTCCGCGGCGGCTCCCTTCAGCTCCCAAGGCCAGCCCGCGGGGCGCAGGGGCCTCTGGGACTCGTAGTGCTTTTGGCGCCCCTCGCCGGGCGAGCCTCCAGAGCAAAGACTCCCTTTCCCAGAATGCACCGCGCCGGGCCCAGCGCAAGCCACGCCCCTCGACCGTCCCCCGGGGCTCTTTGGCTCCCAGCGCTCCTCCTTCCCTCCTGCGCCACCGCCTGGAGGCAGCGTGAATTGCAGGGAGGGAAGTGCTTGGGGCTTCTTTGAGCAGAGAGGTCTAAGGTCCACATACTGTATATACCTCCATATCTAGAGAAGGTTCTCTCTCTAATCATTTGCACTTATATTGCTTCTGTTGTGTTAAAACTAAGTTCTTTGACTGTAATAAAGGCTTTATGTGGGGTGGGAAGATCTCTTGTAGCGCCTTTGAGGCTCACTGAAAGAAAGAAGTTGGCAGCAGCTTTTGTAGGCTTTGGGCTACTTCCTCAGATGCATTTGGTTACTATTGTTACTATTATTGAAAGACATAGCCATGTTAGTCTAGAATCAGCATGCGAAGGGGTCTTGTAGCGCCTTTGAGGCTCACTGAAAGAAACAAGTTGGCAGCCGGAGCTTTCGTTGCCACTGGTTTACATTGGCGTCATTCCTTCCTAAAGGGGTCAACCAAGAAACTGGTGCTGCTGGGGGACTCTTGTTTGACTCCTTGGCTGTCCTCCATGGCATTCAACATCTACATGACACAATGAAAAGTAGGACTTGTATGGCAAGCAACTTCAGAGCATGGTCAAGATGGCAAAAGAACACACAAGCTAGCAGAAGGTACAGCAGTTGGCTTTTCCCTGAGCCTACTGGGAAGGAGAAGGCTTTCCCTTGTCTTCCTCACTCCTCTCTACTGAGTTAACTGGGTGCAAACTGCCTTTGCACTTTGGAGTCAGTTTGCAGCAGACAAAGCAGGAGGAGAGAGAAACTAGGACATTTGAAATGCAGCTGAAAAGTGGGATGGCTGAGGATAAGTCGGAACGGTCCCTGCCAAATTGTGACAGTTGGAAGGTACTCAGGAGGGAATTTCATAGAATCATAGAGTTGGAAGAGACCGCAAGGGCCCTGATCCAGTCCAGCCCCCTTCTGCCATGCAGGAACTCTCCATCAAAGCATCTCCATTGACAGATGGCCATCCAGCCTCTGTTTAAAGACCTCCAAGGAAGGAGACTCTATCACCCTCCGAGGAAAGAGTGTGTTCCACTGTCGAACAGCCCTTACTCTCAGGAAGTTCCTCCTAATGTTGA
>NC_056528.1:5614307-5615898 GCF_019175285.1 Sceloporus undulatus | reverse complement strand
AATAATAATAATAATAATAATAATAATAATAAAGATTTTATTTATAGTCCGCCTCTCCCTGTGGATCGAGGCAGGTTACAATAAACAATAATAACAATAAAATACAGTATACATTTCAAAATAATCCCCAGCCCCTGCCACCTCCCAATAATAAAATAGCAAACTAAATAACAATACAAAGTAAACAACAATATAAAACATTAATAAAGGGGGGAAATTAAAAATTAGCTAAAAGTAATTAGAGGCAAGACATCTATCTTTCTTGGGGTAGAAAGACAGGTGTTAGAATCATAGTTGGAAGAGACCGCAAGGGCCATCCAGTCGAACCCCATTCTGCCATGCAGGAACTCTCAATCAAAGCATCCCCAACAGTCAGGTGGCCATCCAGCCTCTGTTTGAAGACCTCTAAGGAAGGAGGGTTATCAATATCAGTGGAAGGGCAGTTAATCTGGAAAGGCCTGCTGGAAGAGATCCATCTTTTAAAGGCCTCAAGAGTAGTAATTTGATGGATCTCCTCTGGCAGGTCGTTCCGGAGCCCAGGAGCAGCAGATGAAAAGGCCCTCTGGGTTGCCGCAGCCAGTTTGGTCTTCTTAGGCTGGGTAAATTCTTCCCAGAGGACCTACAGGAGCTACAGGAAAAGAGATTCCAGCTCAACATTAGGAGGAACTTCCTGACAGTAAGGGCTGTTCGACCGTGGAACACACTCCTTCCTCAGAGTGTAGTGGGGTCTCCTTCCTTAGAGGTCTTTAAACAGAGGCTGGATGGCCATCTGTCGGATATGCTTTGATTGAGAGTTCCTGCATGGCAGAAGGGGGTTGGACTGGATGGCCCTTGAGGTCTCTTCCAGCTCTATGATTCTATGGTTCTATGACCTGAGAGTGCGGGGCAGATTATGTGGAGAAAGGGGCACCTGCAAGTAGTCTGGACCCAGGCCATGGAGGGTTTTAAAGGTTATAGCCAACACCTTGGTACTGTGTCCAGAAACTAATTGGCAGCCAATGAAGAGATTATAAGACAGGTGTTACATGGTCGGTTCTGGGGTTACCTGCGACCAGCCTGGCTGCCATATTTTGTACCAACTGAAGTTTCCGAACTTAGCATGAGGGTAGCCCCATGTAGAGCGCATTGCAGGAGTCGAGCTGAGAGGTTACTACTACTAAATAGAGGAGTGTCCTCTCTAGGAACCTCTAGTCCTCCAGTGTGACTGGGTTAAAGTTGATCATAGAGTTGCGCTAAAGAAACTACAAATGCCTATAGGAGTGTCCTCTCTAGGAACCTCTAGGTCCTCCAGTGTGGCTTTGGGTTAAAGCTAACCATAGAGTTACGCTGGAGGAGCTACAAAGGCCTAGCGGAGTGTCCTCTCTAGGAACCTCTAGGTCCTCCAGTGTGACTTTGGATTAAAGCTGACCATAGAGTTGCGTTGGAGGAGCTACAAAGGCCTAGCAGAGTGTCCTCTCTAGGAACCTCTAGGTCCTCCAGTGTGACTTTGGATTAAAGTTGACCATAGAGTTGCGCTGGAGGAGCTACAAAGGCCGAGCGGAGTTTCCTCTCTAGGAACCTCTAGGTCCTCCAGTGTGACTTTGGATTAAAG
>NC_056528.1:5614017-5614207 GCF_019175285.1 Sceloporus undulatus | reverse complement strand
GTCCTCCAGTGTGACTTTGGATTAAAGTTGACCATAGAGTTGCGCTGTTGGAGCTACAAAGGCCGAGCGGAGTGTCCTCTCTAGGAACCTCTAGGTCCTCCAGTGTGACTTTGGATTAAAGTTGACCATAGAGTTGCGCTGGAGGAGCTACAAAGGCCGAGCGGAGTGTCCTCTCTAGGAACCTCTAGGT
>NC_056528.1:5568491-5613992 GCF_019175285.1 Sceloporus undulatus | reverse complement strand
GCGAGTGTGACCAAAGCGGCAAATCACGGTACCTTTTTAACCTGAGAGAATCCCTTTTTAGGGCCTGTTACAGACTGCCAAAAATAAGCATGCTTCCGGTCTCTTGGAGGTATGCTCTAACTGATGCATGGGGTCCTAAAAGCCGGAGGTCCGCCAAAGCCACATCCATTCCTACAGCACTGAGTGCCAGCTTGGGTGCCAGCTTTCAGGTTCTTCGGATGCATGATCATTTAAAAAAATACCTCCAAGAGACCCAAAGCAGCTTTATTTTGGCAGTCTGGAAACAGGCCATCAACATTTATATGTTATTGTCGATCATATATTGTAATGTATTATATATGCACACCTTCTTCATTTATTACCCCGAGAGAGCGACAGCCTGGTAGAAGGTTTGATGCTGGACTAAGACTCTGGAGACCAGGGTGAATCCCAAACTCAGCCTCTGACACGTCAACACTCTCCAGTTCAGAGAAGGTTTAAGGCAAACCTGCTATGACCAATCTGCCAAGGAACACAACAAGATGCAAACACACACAGTACGTACTGTACGTAAATTACTGCAGTACACACCATACAGAGAGGCCAAAGAGGGGGGGGGGAAATAAGCATACCAACTTAAACAGTGGTGATGGAAAGTCATCGCCTCTCTTTTCTTGGTCCACATGTTAGATGTTCAGGCAACAGATTCATGCAATTGGGGGGGGGGGGGGTCCTTTCAATGGAGAGACAATTAATCCCAGGCCTTGAGGAGGATTAAATTCGTCAGTCACTAATTAAAGGGATCGCAGACAAGTTATTGGGGGCGTCAGGAAGAGGACAGGACAAGTGGACATAGTTAGGAAAGCAAGGCCAGCTTGGCTATGCTTATTTTCCCATGCCTGAACGAATCAAGAGAACATAAAGAAAATGCAAATGTACAGTTGTAGTTTAAATCGCACAAAGCGCAGTGTGTTGTTTATAAAAGTTCCACATATTCTGCGTCCATGGAGTCGCGGGGCGGTCAGTTGTGTTGGGTGGGGCTTCGGAGGAACGATCGGATTGTATTGTGCTCCGGGGCATCTTGGCATTTGGGGTCACTCCGAGAAATCCTGTTCTTTTCCCGTTCAAACAAACTCGCGAAACATGCCCTTCTTATTTGTGGAAAAGCTTAGGCGGTGGGACACTCTCATTTTAGCCCAATATTTAACAGAGACAAAATCGACGGAGCCTAGTTCTGACAGTATTAAATCTCGAGCAGCTCCTAGTGCAACGTAACCATACTACTCAACTATATGTTGACCTCTGGTACAAGTTGAGGACAGGTGGTAAAATGATGGATTTGATATGACTGTGGGATAGGGCCGAGGGATAAAACATGGGCCATATAACAAATGATCTAAAGGATGAAGCAAGGAAAACCGTGATATAAGGGCCTGCAAACTTCCAGCAGGAATACCTGTTTCTGCTCATCTAACGGCTGAGCACTTCTAGGACAAATATGTCTTCTCGTCTCTTCTGTCTCTTGCCTTTCCCAGGAAGGTTCTTTTTTTATAGTGCGTTATAGTTGTCATTTGGAAGCCCATGGACGATAGATAGACTTAATCGAAGAAGATGTGCCTCTTTGAGCAGGCAAACTAATGAAGTGGTGTCTCCTGGGAGATGCCTCATTCATAGAGAGATACTGGAGGCAAGTCGACTTGAGGGCCGTTGACCACAAAACTATTAAGACCCTTCTCCTATTCACATGTCTTGTTTCAAGCCACGGATGCCCAACCATCCAATATTTGCTGCATTTCACTTTCTTGCCTAGATATATAGTGCCTATCTCATTGAAATTCATTTTGTTAGTTTTGGCCCAGCTGCACTTATCAAAGCTATTTCGATAAGGATTCTGCCCTTGGGCATTAGGCTAGTCCTACTAATTTGGTGTCATCGCAATCTGAAACAACATGTCTTTTTCCATGCATTAACCAGCCATTTACAAAGATCATGGACTCCCTACAGAATAAGGCAAGCTGCCTTATATTGAATCAACTACAAAGTCCAGCTCTTATGACTGGCACGTAGCTCTCCAAGATTTGAAGCGGATTTTTTGTACTAGAGTCCTTATATCTCTTCTTGTCTCCCTTTCGTGTACCTTAGTCCACAATTCTGTTAAAGATGTTCATATCCAGGAACTGGCACACCATAATGCCAAAAAAAGTAAAGCTGTTGGGTATGTTAATGACTGTTACCGACTGCCAAAATAAGCGCTTGGGGTCATATTTGGAGGTCTGACTTTTTAAATTATTGCTGCGTCTAAGAAATCCGGAAGCTGCACCAGCTTCCGCTCCAGTGCCTTAGGATGAGATGTGGCTTTGGCGCGACTCCAGACTCTAGGACCCAGCATCACTTAAATAGCATACTCCAAGACGGAAGAGAGAAGAGAGATACCGCGAAGCAGTTTTTCTTTTGGCAGTCTGTAACAGGCCCTTATTAGGTTTTTCACCATCTTTTTGAACCACTGTCTTCATGAATTGGATTTCAGCCTTCCTCTTGTTTCAAAATCCTACTCTGACCCCAAAAAGAAAGGCCGCGCCAATAAAAACTTGCATGCATTCAGCGGTTGTGTAAAACTGAATGAAGTTGATAATTTCACGTTTGATGCCAGTTTTGGAGCCTTTGAGAGGTGGAAGAAAGGTTGGCAAAAGGGGGACTTAATTCTCTGCTGCTCTGTCAATTCTACCCAAGCTAATCCCAGAATACTCTTGCGGCAGCTGAAATCTTGCTAGGCACATTTGTAAAACTGACGGATGTCTCCTTTGCATGCGGGTAATGTCTCCTGAACGGCCAAGGAACCTTTATGTATACTGAGCTGGAGGCAACCGACATGGGAACTGCCCAGCTTTTCCTCTTATTCGAATGGTTTCAGAAGGCACATTTTGACAACCTGGTTGTTACTGCTTAAAATCAATGGTGCTTATTCAGCACTTGGAAAAGTGTACCACACACACACAGTAAAACAAAACCCACAACACCGCAATGCTCTGCGGTCAACAAAAAAGACAAAGTTTACCCATGCAAGTACAAAGTCCGCGGTTCTTGTCAGCCCCCTTTATTAGTATGAGAACATTGATTTCTCAAGAAACTAAATCTGGGAAAACCTTTAGGTTTTGTATCGGAAAACTGCCAATAATCGTCCAAAGGAAGAAGTTTTCCCTTTGCGGAGGTAGAAACCCTTCACAGAGCTAAGTCCCAGTTCCCTATTACCTTGTTTAGGCTTCCATGTTGCTAGGAAATGTGTGCAGCTAACAAAGACTGCTGTGGATGGCAATGGGAAAACATTGTCACTTAGCCGGCAAAGCTGAGCAGTTGGATGGCATTGTTGCATACGAGCCAACAAAGTGTCCACCGTGGGCTGCGGGGCGTTGTGTTTCTCCCTGTTATAAAGCCACCTGTTGCGTTTCTGTTTTATGTTCCCATTTCTTCTCTTTGTCACTTCAGGAAACCTATGGCCAAAGGCTGGGGAGGGAAAATTTTTCCATTTGTATATTTGCATTGTATGCCTCGGCTAACCAGGTGATGTGTTCCTGCGGCATTATTTTTTTACCAGAAAATTTAGTATCCGCGGCGAAATACATGGAAAAAATAAGTCCTAACCACAAAAAAGCAAGAGCATTTCACATATTTAGGCCCTATACAGACAGGCCAAAATTAAAAGCTGCTTCAGGTCACTTTGGAGCTATGGTGTTTCAATGATGCATGGTCCTAAGAGTCTGGAAGTGCACCAAGGTTGCACTGCCGTCCTTAGACTGGAGAGTGTGGGCTTTGGGCGGCTTCCTGGACTTTAGGACACATGTATCATTGAAACACCATACCTCCAAAGTGATCGTAAGCAGCTTTTTTTGGCCTGTCTGCTATAGGCCTCAGTAACCCCCCCCCCAAAAAAAAAAAAAAAAAAAAAAAAAAACTAAAAAAAAAAATAAAAAAAAAAAAAAAAAAAAAAAAAAAAAAAAAAAATACAAAAAAAAAAAAAAAAAAAACAAAAAAAAAAAAAAATAAAAACCCTGAACATTTATGGTCAATGGATTAGTTTGACCCAAGAAGGTGAGGCCTGCCTTCTGCTTACAGGTGACCATGGGTCTTTATGCTTGATTGCCATCCTACTAGGGGATTCCCCGGGGTCTGCCCTAGGCCTGTTCATAGAATAAGGCCTTGGGATGAAAACCCCCAAACACTCTCTCCTCCTCCCCTGCACACTAGTGCCAATAAGAATGAGATCCCACAAAGCTGTATGGTAGAATGCCCCTGCTGCTTCCTTAGCCCTGGGACATGACAAAGAAAGATAGTCTGACGCATTCCAGAGTGCCTTGGCATTGAATCCTGTACCCCTGTGAGAATATAAGAAGGCTTTAAGCTTCCAATTGTACCATTTATTTACAAAATAAAACAAAACAAAACATGTGCCGCCAGCTGACCCTTGTCGGACAGTCTAACTCTGCAAGCAGCATGAGGCAGCCCGACAGACAGATGCTTCCGAAAGCGTTGTGTTCCCATGGCCTGTCAGATCAAGGACACAGAGAAGTGGAGAACCCAGCCGTTGAGAGGCCAAACCTCGTTTGCACTACTCCCTACAAAGCAGCCGGACATCAGAAGAAAACCCCCTGAACTTAATAGGGCTCTTGTAGCTGTTTACTGTCAAGATTACTTCGACTCTGATTGCTCCATGAATATAGATTGAAAGTATAATAGGACTCATCTGTTGGGAAGAGCCAACCCTGAGCTGCCATGTAAGAATACATCGGATTCGAGTGGGACAAGACCCAAAGGCCATCCATCCATCCCATTCTGCCTGAGGAGTTGTGGGTGCCTTCCACGTTGTCTCCGATATATGGCGCCCGGAAGGTGAACCTATCTTGGGGACTTTCTTGGCAATGTGTGAGGATTTGCACCTTCGCCTACTTAAGTCTGAGAGAGGTTGACTGCAGGCTCCATGGTGGAAGGGGGATTTGAACCCTGGTTTCTAAAGTAATAGTCCTAATGCTAAACCTTATGGCCTGGACACAGTGGGCCTTACTTCAAGTAAATGAGTCTGGGATTTGGCCCTCAGTACCTATACACGGCAGTGTATCTTAGCAACCCCCCAATCATCCCTTATTGGAGATATACACAACCTACTCATACAATGCCCCCCCCCCTCTGTCGGGTTTCTACGGACAGAGAATCGGCACTTAAGGAGGGAAGGTCAGAAGTAACCCTAAGGCTAATGGGGTTGACAAAAAGTTGCAGAAAATGTAAGTTTTAATGATTTCAAGTTAAGCGCCTGTATAAAACCTGCGGCTGCTATATGGGTCTTTCACCCATTATTCACCGGCTGCTCACAGATTCTGTGTGTTGTTGTATAAAATGAAACATTTCTTAAAACTAAAAACTGGAAAACCAAAACAAAACTGAAGGTTAACATTTTAACCAGTACATGCCAATCAACTAATGAACAACAAGGAAAGTAACCTTAAACAGCTGGGCCCATATACACTTTACAGGATTCTTACAGAATTCCTAGAGCTTGGAAGAGACCCCAAAAGGGGTTCATCCAGTACAACCCTTTATTCTGCCATGGCAGGAACTCTCAATCGAAGCCTTCCCCATGGCAGATGGCATCCACTTGTTTAAGACCTCCACAGAAGGAGGACTCGATATCATCATGAGGAAGTGTGTCCCACTGGTCAAACATCCCTTACAGTCACGAGTTCCTCCTACATGGCCTGTTACAGACAGCCAAAAATAAAGCTGATCCGAGTCACAGGGAGGTTATGGTGTTTACTGATGCATGCGTCCTAGAGTCCAGAAGTCGCACCCACCGGCCACGCTTCATCCTAAGGATGGAGCTTGGCTTTGTTGGTGCTTCTGGCTCTTAGGACTCATGCATCCTTGCCACACACATACCTCCATGAGGAAGTGGTCCCACTGTCAAGAGCCAGACCTTTACTTTTGGCTTGTCTGTAAGCAGTTCCTCGCTACATGTTCAAGGTGGAATCTCTTTTCCTGTTAGCTTGCATTTTTATTCTCGTGAGCAGCACGCAAAACCAGCTCTGCTCCATCCCCAATTTTTGCTTTTCATTTTTATAAAGGTTGTGTTTTGGCTGGGTTACCCACCACATTTACATTCGTTTCCAGCAATAATCTCCAAACATTTTGGTCTCCCTTAACTCCTGCCCGTGGTAGAAGAAAGCGCCCTCTCTGGGCATCAGAGCTCTTGAGGTTCACCTTTCACTGCCAAATCAAAGCAATCCCCCTCGAAATTACAAGAGAGAATCAGAGCGAGTTGACAGAGTTCTGCACTCCACACTGCCCAACCCCTGAGCTTGCAAACTTTAATAGCCTTTCACGGGCTGACACAGGACACCTAGCACTTGCAGAATGTAAACCCGAATCGACTGAAGTTGACCTGACAGCAAAGGTTTTGCACCTCTCCTTTTTCAAAGGGGAGCAGAGAATCCATGTCCCCCAAGCTCTTCCCATTGTATTGTCTTGGAACCTATTTACCTGTCTCAGCCACCCTCTCTTTTCTTGTCTCTATGTTTCCTTTCCACCTTGTTACCAGCTGCCCTTTCCTTGTCTTGCTGGTCTAGCTCAGTCAGTTCTCAGACTTTTCCTACTTCTTGATGACCCCCTTTTATATCTGCATTTGTACCCCATCCTGTTTGGTGTGTTTTTGTATATGAAAATCCACAGAGTTGGAAGGAGACCCACCACGGGCCCATCCAATCCACCTCAATTTGCCATCGTCAGGAAAGTCTAAATCGAACAGCATCCCCCATTTGACAGATTGGCCCATCCAGCCTCTGTTTAAAGCACCTCCAAAGTAAGGACGACTCCACTACACTCGGATGGGCAGTCTTCTTCTATCGTTAGACAGCCCTATCCTTTCAGGACGTGTCTTCCTAACATTGACATTGGGAATCTCTTTCCCTGTAGCTTTTTTTTTTTACACCCATTGCTCTGAGGTCCTAGC
Source organism: Sceloporus undulatus (assembly GCF_019175285.1). Lineage (NCBI taxonomy): Eukaryota > Metazoa > Chordata > Lepidosauria > Squamata > Phrynosomatidae > Sceloporus > Sceloporus undulatus. The sequence goes on along the minus strand of NC_056528.1, from coordinate 5,607,019 downwards.
CTGCTGGCGAGCAGCAGAAAACAAAGCTTGCTCCCACCTCAAAGATCTTTGTTTAGTGTTGCATATTTTCACTTCACACAATGGGCACATACATACACTTCCTCCCTAGGGATCCACCTCCACCAAATAGCCATTTTATTTTTTTAACTCCAAGCCTGTCTTACATTATTCCTGGGGATTTCCTTACCCCAATAAAACCAATGCCAGGAAGGCAACAGCAAACGTCCTGTCAATCTGAACTGTACAGTACTTTGTCCCATGGATCATAACATTTCTACCAGTATCAGCCCTGGTTGATCTTGTTTGTGTTACAAAGCTTTTCTAACGGGTGGCCAGATCCCAAGGGAAGACAGTACACTTCCAGAAAAGCCATAGCCTTTCCCAGCATCCAGGAGCGTGTGGGCACGAGAATTAAGCCAGCTAAAGGCAACATCGACCTGTTACCAGGCACGGCCAAAATAAAGCTGCTTTGCGGTCTCTTGGAGCGTATGCTCCTGTTTAAACTGATGCCATTCGGCTCTTGCTAACTACAGGCACTGCCCTTGCATCTAAATAAATAATAAAAATGCGAAGTCCATCAATTATTTCTGGCCTCAATCTGAATTCCGCGTCCGTTCAGATTGCCAACAACATTCCTCATGTTCAGCATAGCATCGACCAAGTGGGCCATGGGGGAAAATGACACAATGTTACCTGCATCTCCACAGGGCACAACATTGGTGTGTGAGTAGTTACATAAGGCGAGTACAGTAAACTGATTAAAACTGAAGTGTGCCAAACAGATTGTCTGGCATTAAGACAAGGTAGTGAGGATTGTGGGGAGAAGGGCAAGGACACGAAGCTTCCGTTTAAAAGCGTTCAGATATAAATCCATGTAACCATAAAGAGGCCAGGGGATGGTCTGGTATAGTTCTTGCGAATGTGCGTTGCACTCTTCATGGAACAGGTGTCCAGTTCACAGCTGTTGTTCTAAAAGGTTGTTATCACTGCTTCTGTACGATAATTATCATAATCAGACGTTCCAGAAAAAAACTCATTTGTGGACTCCAACTCCCCAGACATCTCCAGCCCAGCATGCCAAACACCATACCTGACATAAAACAACTGCACAAAAATGTCACATTCTGCTTGACATTGATCTTGCAGATCTCTAGATCCTTAGATAGAATCATAGGCCTGTTACCAGACTGCCCAAAATAAAGCTGCTTCGGGTTTCCTCTTTGGAGGTAGGCTATTTAAATGATGCATGGGTCCTAAGATACTCCGGAGGTTTGCGCCCAACAGCACACACTCCATTCCTAAGCACTGGCGAGCTGCAGCTTTTGGTGCACGCTTCCGGATTCTTAGGATGCATGCGTCATTTAACACAGCATTACCTCCAACAGAGACCCGAAAGCCGCTTTCATTTTTTGGCAGTCTGTCAACCAGGCCTTAATCACTTTTTGTTGTGTTGTTATGTCCCTTGACTTATTTGGCAACCCTTTCATATTGGTTTTCTTGGCAAGAACATATCTACACAGCAAGAAGTATGGCCACCGTCTTCCTCTGACATGCAGGACATACCCCAGGTCACAGCACCTCAAGCACTTTCCTCATAGGGCATGGTTTTCCAGACCTGTCACTATTTTGGTTGCACCTCGTCTGGAGGTGCTCTCAGATGTCGTCAACATTATTACCCACCATTCCTCCTCGGCCAGAATTCGAGCTTACCATACCCCACAATCTGTCCATGATTGCTGGTCAGGATAATGCCCCAGTTAAGTCTTCGTACACCACAGGTTTTTTCTGCTGCTGTCTTAAACATGTCCCACACTGTCTCCCGATCCTCCTGACTACTTTTCCCCTTTCTGTCTTTCATCTTAACCTTCAACTTGCCGCAAACCACAGTTCTAATGTTATAATGGTAGCCTTGCACTCAATTCATTCAGAAACTTGCATATCGTGTTCTCCAGTTCACAATGGTAGCTTGCACTTTACCAGGAGGTTCAAGTAAAGGCTAACAGATTGCAATCCTCTCTTTGCTTTTCACATTCTTCCCTAAGTTAACGGGCCTCCATATGACCACACGTGTCTGTGTATCTTGTTTTCATTCTGTGGTATATTTTGATACGGGTAATATTAATTACCATGGTGCCAGAATTTACCATATTCTTCCTTCTCTCTGTCTTGCATGCGGTGTTCCACTTGATTACTGACAAACGGCAGTTGGACAACACCGATCAACACAGTCCAAATTCTTCTCCTTCACAGCTATGAGAACAGATTCTGCCATTCACCTTCCCTGTGGTTCCCTGTCTTGGCCCAAATCCTCTCTATCCTGGAGCGAGAGAGCAGATCGCATAGGATGTTAACGCCTAAGCCATCCATGTTTTTTTTTTTTTTTTTGTTTTTTTTTCATGCGCCTGAGGCCCAGACGCATGGCAGGCTGCTCAGGAAGGCAGAACAAATTGGATCAGTGAGGCCATCGCTTCCCTCCCCACTTTCTCAACATTCACATCACTCTTCATTAAACAATGCGGGAAAAGAAAGCCAAAAAGATTTCAGTTTCAGTGACCACCAAAGTAGCAAGTAACCTGGCCAATAACGCCTACAGGAAAAGTTGTACATGATAAAGGTTTTTATGTCAACTGAAGCATGCAAAGAGGTGCAAAGAGCATGGTTCTTCTTTGAAGCAATGATCCAGCTTTTGCCATGATTGTTCCATTACGAAAAAACCGCGGGGAGGGTGCTGATCTCTGGAACGTACATGTGGACAAACATGCAGTATGTTGTTGCTGCTTTTGTGAACCCTAACATTATGGCTTGATTATCGTGAAACCCCCCTTAGCTTATTGTAGTGCTTGTATAGGTGAAATGTGTACACTACAACGTTGCCTTCCCAGCATGAGTTCACATGCCACTTACTCTTCCAGTAAGGTGTGTCAAAGGATAGATTGCAGGCAGCCTTTATGACATCCTAGGAGGGCTCAAGTGATCTTACTGTCTTAAAGTGTTCTTAGCGGCTTCATCTATTTATATAGAACACTTTTAATCTCTGCCTAGAGGAAGTATATATATTTCTACGCCACGCTGCTTTCACAACATTGTAAAAGAGCGAGTCAATACATGCTAAACAGTTCCTACAATACCTTTCCCCCCCTTCCAGCTAGTGTTGGACCGCCAAACCCCACCATCACTGAAGGGCCCCAACACATCCAACAACTATCATAAGGGTGGGGGGGTGGCTTGTTCAGTTATATCAAAGAACGACACAAACAACATTCAACCCTTAAATATGGTGGCATCTCTTATAATAAGGGACCCCCTGACCAGCCCTATTATTGAAACCAAGATTCCTGGCACTGACAATAAGGGGACTCCCTTATAACTGGACACTAGTTAGACAGAAACCTCTCGGGACAGATCTCTAATAGAGATCACACAGCCACATCGCTATGCTGAACGAAGAAACACATCGGAGCGACGTTGTCTTATTCTTGAAACAGTGAAAAACTCTCATGCCAGAACACAACTACTAAATCCCAGCTCAGATTCCGCCGCTTGTGCAAACCACTTTGCTTTCTCTACACCATGACCAAGTTGCATCCGGTGGCAACTTAGCCTCAAACCACATATGAAAGCGTGCAATAAATGAGCGCAGTTTCCATATTAAATATGAGCCGTATCTGCACTAAGAGTAACCAGACAACAACTATAGCTACGACCTCGCATTTCGACCATATAAATAGCTCTTTTCTTATCTTAACCACAGTTGTTTATCTCAAAATGCACCAGTTCCCCCTTTCTGTTAAGAGAAGAGTTTTATTTACTTCATTACCACAACTTCGTCCCTCCAAATTTTATGGCTTCTGACTTTTTGCGGCCTTATTTGATTATTTGTGGATCTGGTGACTATTCATGCACTTCTAGGACATCTCTCAATCCTCCCAGAGAAATCCTGCGAGACGTTGGCCCATCAGAGTTGCACTGGAGGCTCTAAAGATTTCCACCAGAGCGAAAAGGACTCCTCTAGGCAATCTCTAGTTCTCTGCAACACCAATTCTATGGTTCCAAACGCCTGTGCAGACTGTTGACCACAGCAAGTTGCCACTGGCAGGACCTAGAAATCCCTCAGAGAGGTCATTCCTCTCGGGTTTAAAAAAACGGCACTCATCCTTCACACATTTGTACGCTTTGACTTTTGCTGATTTCATTATTCATGTGATTGTATGACCTATGTCCCAATACCGAAGACTCTACTGAGGTCCTTCTAGAGCACATTCTATGTTCAACCTTTCAACCAAAAGTCATAGCAATCAGTCAAAGGCCATCCAGTCCAACCCACCCTTACTGCCATCGCAGGAACTCTCAGTCAACGCATCCCTACTTGAAAGATGGCCATCCAGGCGTTCTGTCTTACAAGACACTCCAAGGAAGGAGACGTCCACTACGCTCCGAGGAAGGAGTGTGTTCCACTTGTTGACACAGCACCTTATCTCTCAGGGACTAGGTCCTCCTACTAGTTGAAAGGGTGGAACTCTCTTTTCCATGGCGCTTGCCTAGCCATTGCGAGTGTTTCCTATTCACTGGAGCAGCAGAAAAACAGTCTGCTTCCATTATCCTCACATATGACATCCCTGTCACAATATTTAATCGCAGGGCTCGTCATTCAGACACCTACTTACACCTTCTCTTCCCCAGCTAAGCATCCCCAGCACCTACTGTCATTTCCTCATCGAGTGCTTCATGGTTTCAGGAGACCCTTCACCATTATCTTCAGTCCTCCTACTTTGCGACGCAATGGCTCCAGTTTCTCCACATCCTTCTTAACATTGTGGGGCCCAGAACATGGAACACAGTGTTATTCCAGGTGGGGCCTGACCAGACGCAGAATAGAGTGGCACTACTACCCTTCCCTTGATTCAGACACATATACTTCTATTCACATACAGCCCCAGAATCGCTATTGGCCTTTGGTTAGCTGCCGCAATCTACACTGTTGCACTCACGTGTCAAACTTGTGCGTCACTTGGACTCCCAGATCCCTTTCACAGTTCTCCCTTAATCCAAGTGTTCCCTGCCCTTATAAATGCGGTGCCTTACATTTCCCCTGTTGCAATTTCATTCTGTTTGCTTAGTTTCGGGATTTAGTGGAACTGGAGGACCTAGAGATTCCTAGAGAAAAGGCTTTGCTATGGCATTTGTCACTTCCTCCAGCGGCGCAACTCTATGGTCAAATGTTGTGGCAAGAGTCGACCATAGAGTTGCGGCTGGAGTGTCCTAGTAGTATTCCTAGAGAGGACACTCCTAGGCATCTGTAGCGTCACTCGCGCGCGGCAACCTCTATGATCAATTGCCGGCCAATGCTGACCCTATAGATGTTGCCCTGGAGGGACCTAGATGATTCCTAGAGAGGCGTTCCCCACAGGTAAATAAAAGATACGGTGTTGTTATTTACCCACATCGCGCGTGGCTACTCTGTGCCCTTACAGCCGAGCAGAAGGTGCGAGGCAAGGCAGCGGCACACGGAGCCCACCTTCGACCACCGCCTCCCACTCAAAAGCCCTTCCAGGGCCCTGGCTCTCTGGAGGCAACGCGCCCACTTACTGCCAAAGTTCTCGCCCTGCACAATGACCTTCCCTCCGCCCAGCATCCTCTCTCCTCAGCGCAGCAGGCCGCCACTCTCCGCGGCTGGCTCCCTTCAGCATCCTCAAGGCCACGCCCAGCGGGCGCGAATGGGCGCTTTCTGGGACTCGTAGTGATTTTGGGCCGCCCCCTCGCCGGGCGAGCCTCCAGAGGCAAAGACTCCCTTTCCCAGAATGCACCGCTGCCGGGGCTCCAGCGCAAGCCACGCCCTCGACCGTCCCCCGGGGCTCTTTGGCTCCCAGCGCTCCTCCTTCCACTCCTAGCGCCACCCGCCTTGGAGGCAGTCGTGAATTTGCAGGGATGGGGGGGGGGGGGAAGTGCTTGGGGCTTCTTTGAGCAGAGATGGTCTTCTACGGTCCACATACTGTCTACTACCTACCATCATACTAGAGAATGGTTCTCTCTCTAATCATTTGCACTTACATGCTTCTGTGTGGTTAAAACTAACGTTCTTTGGACTGTAATCAAAGTTTTATGTGGGTTGGGAGATTCTTTGTCGAGCGCCTTTGAGGCTCTCACTGAAAGAACGGAATGAGTTGGCAGCAGCTTTTGTCAGGCTTTGGGCTCACTTCCATTTTCCAAAAGGGAATTTGGGGGCCATTTGCTTATATTGTTACTATTATTGAAAGACATAGCCATGTAGTCTAGAATCAGCATGGGAAGGGTCTTGTAGCGCCTTTGAGGCTCACTGAAAGAAACAATTGCAGCGGAGCTTTCGTTGCCAACTGGTTTACATTGGCGTCATTCCTTCCTAAAGGGTCAACCAAGAAATGGTGCTGCTGGGGACCTGTTTGACTCCTTGCTGTCCTACTGGCATTCAACATCTACATGACACAATGAAAAGTAGGCATTGTATGGCAAGCAACTTCAGAGTCATGGTCAAGATGGCAAAAGAACCCACAAGCTAGCAGAAGGTACGCAGTTGGCTTTTCCCTGAGCCTACTGGGAAGGCAGAAGGCTTTCCTTGTCTTCCTCACTCCTCTTACTGAGTTAACTGGTGCAAACTGCCTTTGACTTTGGAGTCCGTTTGCAGCAGACAAAGCAGGAGGAGAGAGAAACTAGGCCATTTGAAATGCAGCTGAAAAGTGGGATGGCTGAGGATAAGTCGAACGGTCCCTGCCAAATTGTGACCAGTTGGAAGGTACTCAGGAGGAATTTCATGAATCATAGAGTTGGAAGAGACCGCAAGGGCCCTGATCCAGTCCAGTCCCCTTCTGCCATGCAGGAATCTCCCATCAACGCATCTCCATTGACCTGATGCCATCACCTCTGTTTAAGACCTCCAAGGGAGGAGGCTACTCTCACCCTCCGAGGAACGAGTGTGTTTCCACTGTCGAACAGCCCTTACTCTTCAGGAAGTTCCTCCTATGTTTAGGTGGAATCTCTTTTCCTGCAGCTCTGCATCCATTATTCTGGGTCCTATCTCTGGCGACAGCAAAACAAGCTTGCTCCTCCTCAATAGACACCCTTCAAATACTTAAACAGGCTATCATATCACCTCTTTACCTTCTTCTCTCCCGGCTAAACATCTCCAGCTCCCTAAGTCGTTCCTCTAGTTACCGGTTGTATGGCAGCAATACCTGTTGAAATATAATACACAAATATTAAAGGTACAGCAAGCAACTCTCTCCAGCTTTCAGCTTTGGCACCTTACACAGCAATCAGGTAGCCTCTCCCTTGGGGCATGTGGTCCTTTTCTTATTTGGTTATTGCAACAAAAGGAGGGGGTTCCTTGAAAACCCTGAGCGTCAAAAAGCTTGCCTGGTGATCCCAGGTTGGAAATGATGCACAGGAAGTACGCTTGGCACGCAATTGCCTGCGGGAATGTGTTTGGGCCAGCAAAATGCATCTGGATTAACAGGAGACCAATTGCATACCCCACAAGTGTCTGCAAGCAACCATTTGAACATCAATGGGAAGACTGGGCTGTAAAGCTTGCCTCTGCTCACATTTTAAGCCTTCTGGAGGATGGAAGGATGCGAATCAACTTTATTAAAATAGGTGACACAATTAGGCTGAGCTTAAGGGAGCCTTTATGAATTTGATGGTGAAATTTCATCACTTTTTATGTGATCAAGAGAGCTCCTTAAAAATAAATTCTAACTAGGAGCAAAAAACTGTGGGACTTTTAACTCGAATTGAGGAGTTAAGGGGCATAATGGTTACACAAAAGTGAAGAAATGTAAATAATAATATGAATATATATAGTTATAGTATGAGAAGGAATCTTTTACCTTTTAAGATACGGAATAGTCAGTCTACTGGAACTGGAGATAGGAATCTAATACAGCCAAGCGACTATTGAGTCTATATGGAAATTTGAGACAGGACATCTGATGGTGAAAAGAGATCGTAGCCAATAATAACCCAAAAAATTACTTTCTCTTTAGTTGCGCCTGTTGATTTAAAGAAATGATATGATGGGACAGTGTGATGATGACGATCCTGCCCTTTCCCAACACTGGAACTCAGAGCAGCTTACAGTTTAAAAGAACAGTACAATTAAAAACATGCAAAAGTGATGCACATGTCCCAACCCAACACCACGCCCTACCTCATTCATATTAGTCCGTCTGTTATATAGGACAAGAAAGGGTGGTGGCAAGGAAGGTTTGTGTGGGCACAGATGACCATTGAGAAACAGTGGCGTCCCTAGGATTGGTGTCACCGGTGCAATCACTCCTAGGTCACCCCCCCATTGACCTCCTCCATTTACACCATACCAAACTCTAGTAATGCTTTTTTCACTAATGTTACTCATAAACATATCCCACTGAATGTCTTGTGACAACTAGCAAAATTGAAATTATCCGTCAAGCTTATAGTATCACCGGCCCAAATTAATGTATTTACATACATGTGCGATCTGGTTAAAAATGTGTTTTTCCCCGCCTTGTCCCTATATTGGGAGAAGGGGGATATAAAATAATAATAATAATATAATAATAATAACTAATAATAAAGATTTTATTTAGTCCGCCTCTCCCTGTGGATCGAGGCAGGTTATCAATAAACATAATAACATAAAATACAGTATACATTTCAAAAATATCCCCAGCCCCTGCCACCTCCCAATAATAAAATAGCAAACTAAATAACAATACAAGTAAACAACATATAAAAACATTATAAAGGGGGAAATTAAAAATTAGCTAAAAGTATTAGAGGCAGACATCTATCTTTCTTGGGGTAGAAAGACAGGTGTTAGAATCCTTGTGTTGGAAGAGACCGCAAGGGCCATCCATCGAACCCCATCTTCCATTCAGGAACTCTCAATCAAGCATCCCCGACAGTCCGGTGGCCATCCAGCCTCTGTTGATAAGACCTCTAAGGAAGGAGGGTTTTCATATCAGTGGAGGGCAGTTAATCTGGAAGAGGCCTGCTGGAAGAGATCCATCTTTTAAAGCCTCAAGAGTAGTATTTGATGGCTTCCTCTGGCAGGCGTTCCGGAGCCCCAGGGCAGCAGATGAAAAGCCCTCTGGGTGCCGCAGCCAGTTTGGTCTTCTTAGGTGGGTAACTTCTTCCCAGAGGACCTACAGGAGCTACAGGAAAAAGAGATTCCAGCTCAAACTTAGGAGAACTTCCGACAGTAAGGGCTGTTCGACCGTGGAACACACTCCTTCCTCAGAGTGTAGTTGGGGTCCCTTCTTAGGGTCTTTTTAAACAGAGGCTGGATTGCCCTCTGTCGGTATGCTTTGATTGAGAGTTCCTGCCTGCAGAAGGGGGTTGGACTGGATGGCCCTGGGTCTCTTCCACTCTATGATTCCTATGGTTCTATGACCTGAGGTGCGGGGCAGATTATGTGGAGAAAGGGGCACCTGCAAGTATCTGACCCAGGTCATGGAGGGTTTTAAGGTTATGCCAACACCTTTGTACTGTGTCAGAAACTATTGGCAGCCAATGAAGAGATTATATAGACAGGTGTTACATGTCGGTTCTGGGGTTACCTGCGGACCAGCCTGGCTGCATATTTTGTACCAACACTGAAGTTTCCGAACTTAGCATGAGGGTAGCCCCATGTAGCGCGCATTGCAGGAGTCGAGCTTGAGAGGTTTACTACTACTAAATAGAGGAGTGTCCTCTCTAGGAACCTCTAGTCCTCCAGTGTTGACTGGGTTAAATTGATCATAGAGTTGCGCTAAGAAACTACAAATGCCTATAGGAGTGTCCTCCTCCCTAGGAACCTCTAGGTCCTGCCAGTTGTGGCTTTGGGTTAAAGCTTAACCATAGATAGTGTACAGCTGGAGGAAGCTACAAAGAGGCCTAGCGGCAGTGTCCTCTCTAGGCACCACTACTAGAGTCCTCCAGTGTGACTGTTGGTGATTTACAGCTTGAACCATAGAGTTGCCGTTGGAGGAGCTACAAAGTGCCTAGCAGCAGTGTGCCTCTCTAGGAACCATCTAGGTCCTCCAGTGTGACTTTGGATTAACAGTTTGAACCATCAGAGTTGCAGCTGGAGGAGCTACAAAAAAAAAAAAGGCCAGAGGCGGGAGAGTTTTCCTCTCTCAGGAACCTCTAGTGTCCTCCCCACCAGTGGTGACTTTGGACTTAAAGTTTGAACCATAGCAGTTGCGCTGGAGGAGCTACAAAAGGCCGAGCGGGCAGTTTTCCTCCTCTCATGGACACCTCTAGGTCCTCCAGTGTGACTTTGGATAAAGTTGACCATAGGTTGCGCTGGAGGAGCTACAACAGGCCGAACGGAGTTTCCTCTCCTAGGAACCTCTAAGCCTCCAGTGTGACTTTGGATTAACGCTGACCATAGAGTTGCGCTGGAGGAGCCCTACAACGGCCGAGACGGAGTTTCCTCTCTAGGACATCCCTCATAGGGTCCTCCAGGTGACTTTGGATTAAACGTTGACCATAGATTTGCGCTGTTGGAGCTACAAAGGCGAGCGGCGTGTCCTCTCACGGAACCTCTCAGGTCCTCCAGAGTTTTATGATTGGATTAAAGTTGACCATAGAGTTGCGCTGTGGAGATACAAAGGCCAGAGAGGGTGTACCTCCTCTAGGAACCCTCTAGGTCCTCCGTGTGACTGGATTAAAGTTGACCATAGAGGTGCGCTGGAGGAGTACAAAGGCCGAGCGGAGTGTCCTCTCTAGGCAAACCTCTAGGTCTCCAGTGTGACTTGGATTAAGTTGACCATAGAGTTGCGTGGAGGAGCTACAAAGGTCCGAGCGGAGTGTCCTCTCTAGGAACCTCTAGGTGCTCCTCCCAGTTTGCAACTTTGGGACTAAGTTGACCATAGAGTTGCTGGAGGAGCTTACAAAGGCCGAGCGGGTGTCCTCTCTAGGAACATCTAGGTCCTCCAGTGCTGACTTTGGATTAAAAGTTGACCCTAGAGTTGCGCTGGAGGGAGCTACAAAGGCCGAGCGGAGTTTCCCTCTCTAGGAACCTCTAGTCCTCCAGTGTGACTTTGGATTAACAGTTGACCCATAGAGTTGGCGTGAGGAAGCCTACAAAGGCCGAGCGGAGTGTCCCTCTCTAGGAACCTCTAGGTCCTCCAGTGTGACTTTGCGATTAACGTTGACCATAGAGTGCGTGGAGGAGCTACAAGGCCTAGCGGAGTTTCCTCTTCTTAGGAAACCTCTAGTTCCTCGTGTGACTTGGATTAACAGTGACCCTAGAGTTGCGCTGGAGGCGCTACAAAAGGCCGAGCGTCCTCTCTAGGAACCTCTAGGTCCTCCAGTGTGACTTTGGATTAAAGTTGACCATAGAGTTGCGCTGGAGGAGCTACAAAGGCCGAGCGGAGTTTCCTCTCTAGGAACCTCTAGGTCCTCCAGTGTGACTTTGGGTTAAAGCTATTTCTGGGAGGGCTTCGCTTTGGCCACGCCCCCATGTCCTCCTTTGCGTCCTCCAGGTTTAGGCGGGAAGGTCTTCTTGGGGGGGCCCTCCCCTGAAGCCCCCTCCTCCCTTTCCTTCCTGGTTCAGCTCCTCCTCCAGCGCTGCCTCCTCCTTCCTTCTCTCTCAGAGCCAGAGGGACAGAGGGGGCTTCTTCCTCCAGCTGCCGGCCTCCTTCCTTCCTTCCTTCCTTCTTTCCTTGCTGGCCAGTGGACCCCGAGGCAGGCTTTCCTCCCGGCTCCTGCGCCTGCCTTCTGGAGGGAGAAGGGGAGCAGACTCCCTCGCCTCCTGCCCCCTTCCTCTGGAAAGAAACCCCCGGGAAAAGAGGGCGAGGGGCACCGGAAGTTTCCTCCGAGAAACTTTCCTTCTTCCTCCGGGGCTGCTTGCCTTGGGGCTGCTCTCCAGCTGGAGAAGGAAGAGGAGGGCCAAGGGGGGCTGCTTCTGCTGGTGCTTCCCCTCAGAAGGCAAGGGCAGCCAGAGAAGCCAAGGGGGAGGCAGCAGGCAGGCGCCCCGCTGGGCTCCTTCTGGGGCCAAAGGCTGCTGGCAGGAGAGACCTTCTGGGCTGCAGAAAGACAGAGGCAGGGGGAGAGGGAGGGCTTTTCCTTCCCTTCCTTTTCCTTCTCTTCCCTTCTTTCCTTTTCCCGTTTCCCTTCCCTTATTTTCCCTTCCCTTTTCCTTTCCCTCCCTTATCTTCTTTTCCCTTCTCTTCCTTTCCTTTCCCTTCCCTCTCTTCTCTTCTCTTCCTTTCTCTTTTCCCTTCCCTTCTCTTCTTTTCTCTTCCTTTCCCTTCCCTTCTTTTCTCTTCCCTTTCCCCTTCTCTTCTTTCCCCTTCCCCTTCCCACCTTCTTTTCCCATTCCTTTCCTTCTCTTCCTTTCTCTTCCCTTCCATGCCATGAGGATTGTCAAGGCAGCTTGGAGCAGGAAAGAGAGAGGACAGGACAGACCATCCCTCTGGGAGAACCTAAAGGGGAGTTTTGAGGACTAGCAATCAAAAGAGGGGAGAAGAAGTGGGTTGTTGTTGTTCTTTTCCCTCTGTGTCCCAAAGCCTGGCCCAGATGGCCTTGTGCTGAGGGCCAAGAAGGGATGGGGACTGGCCTCTGCACCCGGAGGCAGAAGGGCCTCCTCCAGATGGGCCTGGGCCTGGTGGCGCTGGCCTGCCTGGGCTCTGGGGTCTTCCTCTACGACCGCTTCCAGCAGAAGGTGGCTGGGGCCCAGGCGCTGGCCCTCAAGTACAAGCAGCAACAGGAGGCCCTTTCGGCCCAGCTCCAAGGTGAGCCCTTCTCTTCTGTTTCAGCTGGACTGCCTGGGTGGCTTCCTCATTGGATCCCCTGCTCAGAAAGGATGCCACCTTGCTGGGCTGAAGGCAGTGAGGGAAGAAGGTGGCAGCTCCTTTGATTCCACTCTTGACAGCCAAAGACCTGCACCAATGGACAACACGCACCATCAGCTCAGTGGCAGGCATCTTGAAGCATCTTTGAGACTGACTGAAAGAAAGAAGTTGGCAGCATGAGCTTTCCTAGACTTAAGTCTACTTCCTCACATGCATTTCCAAACAAATCTGAGGGAATAGAGTTAAGTCTATGGAAGCTCATGCTGTCAACTTCTTTCTTCCTTTCATGGGGAGGGGTCCAGAATGGATCCCCCGTGAAAACGGAGGGCCAGCTGTATATGCTCAGACAACTCTGCTGAAAAGGTTGCCTATGTTGAGTCCTAAATGGTTAGCCATTCCTTGGCTCATCTTGTGGTGGATCTGCGAATGCTAGGCTTGGACTAGGCTTGGTGGTTGCTGGTTGAACTTAACTGACTTTGTGCCTTGCACTGTTGCTTGACTCTGGCTCTCCCTCACCTGATTTACTCAGCTCACTGGTAGGACTCTGTTAGTTTGACATCTGGTGTTGCCTTCTCACTCTGGATTTCCCTCACTTGGTTTGCCTACTTACGGTATGGAATTTTGTCTTGTATTGACCTGGGATTGTTAAGACGTCAATACTACAATCTGCCTGCTTGCAAACAGGACAGGTTTTTTTATCCTCCCACACTACAAAACTGAGTTGGGCAGCTTTGGAAGATGTGAACTCCCCAGAAGACATTTCAAAAGACAACCTATAAATGTATTTGGTACTTCTGTTGATGCCTCCGCTCTTAAGTTGTGACGTTCTAGTTACATAAATAACTGGCACTTGGAGAACTGAGATGCTGGTGGTGGTGATCATGAAGATGATATCCATGACTGTATTATTGTTATGCTTTTCTGCTATACTTGATGCACTAGTGGGTTTACAAAATGAAAGCAAAAAGGATGCAATATATAATAATCCCAAAACATTCATGCAGATGATGCAAAGTGTTAGCAGATCAAAACTAGGGGAGAAACGTTAGAAGCCAAACAAATAGATAGTATGGAAGCAAGCAAGCTAAAAGAATGTTGAAAGATGCTGGTGTTTTGCAAACTTGGTGCCACCAGTAGAAGAGCCTTGCAGAGCCTATCATTGTGCTGTTGACTTACCAAGGGCAATGTGTATGTATGCAGTTTATGATTCATGACTTGTTTGGGAGCCGATTGACACTTAATTTTTCCACAGGGTCCCAGAGTGCTGGGTCAGGAGTACTGTAGTAGTATAAAATGGCAGCATCAAGTCACCTACTGTTGTTGTGCAGCTGCTACAACCAAGAAAATATGGGATCCACTGACTTAAGTCCCACCAGAGAGTCCCTTTCAGACACATGGACAGGGCAAAGGAGGGTGGAAATTAGCATTCAGGTCATGCATGGACTGGTTAAAGTGGTAATAGAACATGGAGATGAAGATAGATCATGAAGTTGACTATGACATTTACTAGGTGGCTTTGGATTAGTTGTTCTCTCCTAGCTTACTTCCCATACAGGGTTGTTGTGAGAGTACAAACTGGGGAGGATGACATTTGCACTATACCTCAAGTGTAAAGATATACCACTGAATACTGAACCCGGGATCATCCCGACTTCTATGTGTGGTTGTGAAAGCTGGACGGTGAAAAAAGTTAACAGGAAGGGATCGACTCATTTGAAATGTGGTGTTGGAGATGAGTTCTGCAAACCACAGACTGTCAAGATGATTAATAAATGTGCCCTGAGGCAAATCAAACCTAAACTCTCCCTAGAAATTAAAATGGCCAAATTGAGACTATTGTATTTTGACCACAACATGATTCATTGGAGAATGGATGTTTCTCATTTGTAAGGTTGTCATAAGTCAAAGACAACTTGATAGCAGTTAACAACAAGCAACACTTCCACCACCTTTAATTCTTTGGAAATGCATCAATTTATGTAATAATACATGTGTTTTGATGTCCTTCTAAAACCCACCCTGCAGAAAACACGATACTGGGGTAGAGGGACGAAGATCCATGACTGTTTTCCTCTTAGCTTTTTATCTTATACTCTGTTTCCTTTGAAAGAAAGCAGAATTGGTTGACTACCATCCAGCCACCTCCTTTTCTCCTTCTTTGCCCTCTCAAAACACAACGCATATCCTCTCATTGAAATCTGAAAGCGGAGAAGCTAAGGGCCTCCGGATGTGTTGTGCAAACCATCTGTTGGACTTAAAGTGCAAGCTGAGTATTTGGGATAAAAGTCATATCCTGTCACATTGGGTCTGGCCAGACTCTCCTATGTGGCTCAAAATAGAGCCTTCCTTACCATGCAGGTCAGTTTTGATAAGGCAGTTTATGAAGCAAAGAGAAATCTCTTTCTCTCTCCCCCTTTTTCATTTGGAGATTTTTTTTAAAAGAGTGAATGGTAGTAATTTACTACCCTCAATGGCTATCTCAGGAGTGCTTAATGTGTACATTCCTTGTGGTTCCTTCCATACAAGGCTGGAAGGAACCACAAGGGTCATTTAGTCCACCGCATAGCAAGGCGGTGGACTAAATGACCTTTGTGGTTCCTTCCAACCTTGTGGTTCCTTCAACTCTGAGCCTGAAAGCCCAGGTTTCACCAGTGGCTAGGAATGCATTTGCAGTTAAAGCTTGTGCACCAGCTGTTCCCATTCCTTGTCAGATCTGACCATGGTGGCTCATGCCTTTGTTACATCCCACCTGGATTATTGCAATATGCTGTCTATGGGTATGCATTTGAAGAGTGTTTGGAAAGTGCTGCAGCTAGGTTACTGATGGATGCTGGCTACAAGGAACACACAACTCCCTTATTGCAACATCTCCACTGGCTTCCAGTCTGTTTCTGGACACAGCATTGGTTATGACACTTAAAGCCCTACATGGCTTAGGTCCAAGTTATTTGAAGGACCATATTCTCCCTTATGAACCAGCCTGTGCTTTGAGATCTGCTGGGGAGGCCCTTCTCTCTGTCCCACCATCATTGGGGTATCTGTTGGGAACACAGGAGAGGACCTTCTCAGTGGCTGTCCCCAGGCTCTGGGCTCCCTTCCAAGAGATGCTAGACTGGCAACCGTCCCTACTTTCTTTTTGAAGACAAGCAAAGACTCCTATTCCAACAGGCATTTGTTGAGTGATGCTATAAGCCTGTCTTACCCAATGTACTGGATATTGCTAATTCTTGGTGCTATGTGTGCATGTTTTAATATATGTTTTACCTGGTTTGAATTATTTCTGGTTGTTTAATGATTTTTTAACTTTTGTATTTGTATTTTGAATTTCTTCATTGTAAGATGCTTTGAGTCCCAATCTGGGAGAAGGGTAGGATAGAACTTGGCAAGAGAATTGATATCAGTGAATGACTTGTTTGTAATGACTTATTTGCAAGTCAGATTATAATGGCTTGAATTGAATTACCTTTCAAGAAAAGAAATGCACTTTTCCACCTACCATTGTGGCTTAGCTTTAAAAATAGTTCTTTCTCTTGTTGCATTGACCTGAGTCTGTCAGAGAATTAGTGCTAAGGGGCCTTGTTTTTCTGAAAGTACTATGGATACCATGCCTCCATTAAAGCTTACTAAAACCCACTGTTCAACCTCCAAATATTGAAAGCCTGGCCTGGGGTATTTTTCACTTAGGGGGGCATGAGATCTTATTCTTCCCTGATCCAAGCCAAAAAGAACACAATACAGTAGCTGGCATCAAATGTAGATACTAGGTTTTAGCTAGCTGAGGCTCTAGTGCTAAGCCTCAGCCTCCAAGCTACATTACCTCCTCCAAACTACATTAGGTTTGCTCATCTCTGTCCCCGAAATGTCCTTAAGCGTTCCTCGGGCAGCTGGATATGACTCTAGTAGAGAGATAGAAGGGGCCTTATAAAATGTACTTGCCTCTAGACATTTACGTACTCAGATAAAGCATGGAGGGAAATAGAAGAAATACAAGAGACCCATGAGTTTAGTGTTTGGCCATCCCCAGAAACAGCTTAAAAGCACCCAACAACAATAAATAGGTACTTTCTTGGCTGCTCCTGAAAATGTCCTCTTGATTCAATAAAATGGGACATGCCACCAAAGCAGAAGTAGTGGCAACTCAGTGGACAGAAAGAGAGTGTTTTCATGGGCCAGTTGGCTATTGTTTTTAATAACTAAAAAGAAGCATTTTGGGAAATGGGGAACAGTTGCTCTTTTGCAAAATGTCACAATAATGGTGTCTAGGTACTTGGGGTCTTCTCCATGTTTGTCAGCTCTTTCCTAGGAAAATCGAATATTAGTAAAACTGATGAATATGGCTTAGTGATTAAAAGAAGAACCATGTGCAGGAAAAGGAAAACATTTCGGGGAGAAACATGGGTTGGTTGAGGTTTTTTCATGTTGAGGTGATTTCCCCTGCCTCCAATGATTCCTCTAAAACAAACCCTGGGACTTTGGGGGACCAGAATGGGAAAACGTTCTCGTGCAATTCTTTTTCAATATATTTAGTGTCTCTTAAGTGTGTTCAAATAATCTTCCTAGAAAATTCCAAGAACCCAGATTGAAATGTCGCTATCTGAGATAGAACCCTAGAGTTGGAAGAGACCCCAAGGGGCCATCCAGTCCAACCCCATTCTGCCATGCAGGAACTCTCAATCAAAGCATACCCGACATGGTTCAAACTTGCAGCCCTGAGGGCAGATGGCAAAACTGAAATCTTAAGTCGTGGCAACCCTATGCAGCCTCCAGGAGTCAGTGAGTCAAAGATGAAGAGATTTGGGACATTGGGGGAAACTGTCCATCAAGGAAGCATAGTGAGATTTGTTGTTGTTGTTGTTGTTGTTGTTGTTTGCTTCCAAGTTGTTTCTGATTTATGGTGACTCTAAAGGGTTTCCTTGGCAGAATTTGTTCAGAGTGGGTTTGCCTTAACCTTATTCTGAGCTGAGAGAGCATGACTTGCCCAAGGTCCTCCAGTGGGTTTCAGTGATTGAGCGTGGATTAGAACCCTGATCTCCAGAGTCCAAATTCAACACTGGCTCTCATAGTGAGATTGTGACAAGTATATTAGATGTTGCTTCAGCATGGGTTTTCTGGAACAGCTTTATCATTGGTGTTGTTTTTCTACTTTCCTGGCCTGTCCTTAGGGCTGTGATCCAAGGCGCTTGAGGAATTTGGGGGACCAGGATGAATCATGACATTTTTCTGCCTGAGGCAAGGGACACATGGCATCTGCTTCTTCCCTCCTTCTGTAGAAACTGGCTGGACTGGAATTTGATTTCAATAGTAAGGATTGAGAGACTCCTTGGACATGATAGAAGATACATTTGATGCCATTTAGATGAGGCTGAAATTTCAGAAATCAGGGTTGTTGCCAAATAAAATTTCCAGAGGAGGCTTCAGCTGCTATCTTACCCATTCTGAGCAAAAGCAAAATTAAATCTGGAAGAGAAGACAAAAATGGCAGACTAAAATTATACAAAATACAAGGAAGCAAACAAAATTGTCCAGTTTTTATCACTGTTTTCTGGCCACAGAATCCAGGTCTCCTTGTCACAGAATGTGGATTATCCAGCCCTGTGCTATTAATCACTTTGACTATGTGAAGGCATGTTACTCATGTTGATTTTTCTTTATCCCCTCTGGCTGCAGTCGTTTACGAACATAGATCCCGTCTAGAACGATCTTTGCAGAAGGAGAGAGGAGAACATAAGAAGACAAAAGAAGGTGAGTTTCCTAGCCTGGAGGATTATTTGGAGGATTATTCATTAGAAAAAGGAGGTGGTGAGGTGTAGTTTACCTTCAAATTGTTTCTGATTTATGGCAACCCTAAGGTGACCCTATCACAGTTTTCTTGGCAAATTTGTTCAGAGGTTCCAAACACATTACAAACCATCCTGGGCACAAAATGCTGTTTGAGAACACTGAAATTCTGGACCATGCCAACAACTGTCAGGTCAGAATGCGCAGGGAAGCCACTGAAATCCACAAACGCTTGGACAACCTCAACAGGACAGAAGAAACCCTCAAAGTAAATACAGTTTGGCCACCAGTCCTGAAGGACACCAAAACCAGGGCTCAGCAAATGCAAATGAGAAACCTCTCAGGATCAGAGGCTTTTCCAGCAAACAATGGTCATCAGTCACCAGTTAGCAGACACTAATCCTCTGTTGCATATCCTCCTACCTTGAGGAGGCCACCAACAACAGAACAATACACAGATTAACATGGGAATCAACCCTCCTCACCCAGGGTCACACAGTGTGTGTGTGTGTGTGTGTGTGTGTGTGTGTGTGTGTGTGTATAATACTCAGTCTCTTGCAGGTTGGCATTCTCTGAAGATGCCAGCCACAGATGCTGGTAAAACAGCATGGTGATTCCCCCAGCTCCATTTCTCCTTTCTATCAAAGCCCAGCAAGGCTGTGCAACTGCTGAGTTGGTGCAAAGGTGCTTTCACAGATTTGTTGAGGACCGATAAACTAAATCTGAATCACAACAAGATGGAGCTTTCTGGATTGGTGGTTCCCAGGTTCAGGAACTGAATGAGCAAACTATGTGAATGAGATTGCAGGCTCTTGAAAGAGCAAGCCTGGGATCCTTCCCTTTCACTAGATGCCCAGGTGGATTCTGTGGCTTGGAGTACTTGGAGCCAGATTTTGCTGGACTGCCATCTATAGCCTTCTCTGGAAAGGGATCACTTGTCCACAGGAACTCATGCAGTGGTCACTTCCTCTTAGACTACTACAGACTATAACTATACGGATTGTTTCCCCACATTTCCCCCCTTTCATTTCATTTCTTTTCCCATATTTGCAGGGCAGTAATGGAGAAGACATTTGAATTTTAAAGACTGGATTTGCTTTTCCAGTTTTGTTTTGTTTGTTTTTTAAATAATGGGTCCATTCCATCCTATTGGATTCATAGGGATCTGGCTGACATCCTGTTTAAAATGAAAACCAGATTCTAGGAAATTCCATCTCACTAATCTTTTCTCTCTCTCTCTCTCTCTCTCTCTCTTTTTTCCTTTTAGATTTTCTAGTGTATAAGTTAGAGGCACAGGAAGCCCTCAATAAAGAAAAGGTGGGTAAACTAGTTTCATGTGAGCGTTTGTATCAACACACCCCTGAAGGGTCATTTTGAGAGTGGCAGTCCAAAAAGTAACTTTTCCAAACTTTCATTGGTCACAAGCCAGTCTTGGCACTATCAAGACTTCACTTAATTGAATTTACAGGTAATGGTTGTTGAAATATTCTATCCAGAGAGGTAGAATATTTCAACCTCTTTAGGAATTCAGGAAGCTTCCTTAAACCAGGTCAAATTCTTTGTGTAACACAGCTTTGTCTGGTATGACATGGTGCTCCGGGATCTTCAGCAGGAGCCTGTCCTGCTTCTTGATCCATCTAACTAGGGACTGAATCTGTGACATTCTGAATATAGAGCAGATGCTCTCCCATTGAGCTCTATAGTCCATTTCTTTGCCTGAAGTAAAGACCATCTGTCATAAATGCAAGATTAGGGGGAAGATGGGGGTCAAAGTCCACTGAGTCCTTTTGGTGAAAATGATAATACTTATTATTTTGGTCTTTTCATTTCAGCAAGATTCCATGAATAGATACGGTGCTTTGAGCTCACAGCATAAGATACTAAAGGTAAATGACTCTTCTCCTTTTCAAAGCCTAGGTCAGAGAGGGACAACCAGTGGCTGGGCTTCCATCCCTAATCTAGGTTGTTCCACATTTCCACCTCCTGTTTTAAAAAACATAACCAATTCCTTTCTAGACCTTCTGTACATAAGTTGTGAATGGAAAATGAAGGGGGGGCATTTGGTAAATCAAGGTCCACTGAGGTCAGCAGGAAGGGCAGTTTCCTTTTCTACATTTCCTTTAGGTCCCACTGAAATTAGAGAGTTATCACAGCAAGAGGGTGAAACCTGGGTGGTGTCAGGAACCATAGCACGGACCTGCTTGAGGAAGTTTTGTACTATACGCAAATACATAAGACCTCAGCCTACATTTCTCACCAAAATCATCACGCCAGTGTCTATCTCCTGTCACTACCCCCAAGACTCATTGCTGTGATAACATTCCCAATGTGGCTGGTGAAGAATCAGGGGGCGGTATCATAGATGCATTTGGCTGTGTTCCCAAAACCACATGTAGAACAAAGACATTTGCCAAGATTTGCTGGGGTCCTCTGGAGGTCTCAGTAGATGATGCCTTTGGTCTGCATCTGGCTATGGGAACATCTCCAATCCCCTTTGCTGTCTACCAGCTACAAAATGGCTTTTGGGGATGTGCTCTTGGAGCATCACACTACTGAGGGAAGGAGGAAATACCAAGCTCTGCAAAGATCACCAGCAAAATATGGACACCATAGAGGACATCTATCACAGCAGTTGGTGCTGTTGCTGCTGCCACCACCATTGCTACTGCTGGAGACTGAGATGCTGAGACATTTTATCTTAAGTATGCCTGAGAGTGAGAGCCAGCAAGGTGTAGTGGTTTGAAGGTTGGACTATGACTCTGGACACCAGGGTTTGATTCCTTGCTCAGCCATGGAAATCTACTCAGTGGCCATGGGCGAGTCACACACTCTCATACCCCAAAAACCCATGGTAGGATTGCCATAAGTTGGAAACAATTTGAAGGCACACAACAACAGCAACAACAACAACATGCCAGAGAGTAGAGGTCTCCTCTCAAGGAGAAACATTCAGTCCCAAGGAAGCCGCAACTCCCAGACTGATAGCCTTGAGCAGAACCTGTGCCTTCATCTAGGTCACTATTACTGAGTCCACAAAAACAGCCAGTTTCCTCCTCACTGGAAGAGTTCCCTGGTAAGGGCTTAACACCAGCTGCCTTCTTTGATCCAAGAAGGTATCACAACATCCTCATGCTCTATAGATTGGGAGGGCAGGATGGAATAAGAAAAGTTGGACAGATTTTTTTATGTGTGGCAGTGCTGAATTTAGGTGGAGTGGTTCTATTCACATTGGGAAATTGAGATGGCAAGGATTGCCAAAACAGCCAGGAGCACAGGCAGACTGTATGCTACTTCCCCCTACTTTTGGAGGCAGAGGTAGGAACTAATTTTTTGCCATGAGCTGAAATGTTTCAGAATGAAAGGGGACTGGGAATCAGCATCCACTCCTGTCATATCTTGCTTGTAATACAGAGATGCTCCCCAATTCTTCTTCTTCTTCTTATTATTATTTTTCTCTAATCAGAATCAACATGAAGAAGTCAAGAAACAACTGGTTGATTTACAGCTACAGCACAATGGGCTCAAACTGGAGCATCGCAAAATAGTGGAAACCCACAACCAAAAATATGCCCAGCTGCAGCGGGAGAAGGATAGTGAGATACTGGGTTTGCAGGGTGAGTGTGGGATCAGTAGCACATTTCTCTTTCACTGCCCAGATATACACTTTACCTTTATGTTAATCAATTGATTACATTTATATATGGCAAGAAACTTTATTTGGTTTAGATGATGCAAACATATGTCCTAACAGATATTAGCTTCTAAGAGACATCCCACTCTCTGTGTGTGAGAAGGAGGAACAGAGAAAGAAAGAGAAAGAGAGAGAAGGGGGATTCCCTCTTCTCAGCTGGCATTACTTCTCATATGAGCGGGGAGATGCCTTTTCCAAGAAGGTGCTAGGAGAGGCATTCCTATGTATTTAAAGGAAGGTAGGATGCCTCTTTTAAAAATTGTCCTTGTGATGTATAAGTGTTGTTTTTTTAAAAAATACTTGTGTTGAAAAAATATATTGAAAACCTGCTGCCTGGACATTTTTGTCAATTTAAGTTTTTTTAAAAGCACACAACTATTAAAATAATTAGTTTTAAAAATCAGTAATACTAATAGCGACAGTAAAAATAATGAATATCGTTGCTATTCTATATTTGTATCATGTTTTCAAGTGCATGATCTAGTTGTCAGGAAGTCCTGTAAAGAAGGTCAGTATTAATCTTCTGTGTTGTAGATTGGAATAGGACCATAGTTGTGGAAAAGTGGCTTGCCTAAGACTAGGTAGTGAATTCATTGTAGAGGGGAGATTTGAACTGAAGACTTCCTAATTTGTAGTTTATCCTCTTAACCACAACACTGTATTTAACCAAGTAGATACAACAGCTCTGTTGTTGATGTGTGCCTTCAAGTCATTGCTGCTTGGTGACTCTAAGGCAACCCCATCTTTTTATTTGTTATAAACAAAAAGGGAACTGAAATGAAGGAAGAACAGAAATAGAGAATTACTTTATTAACATCGACCATTCACAAAAGAGTTAGCAAGGTAGAAAACTTAGCCTTAAGGTAGATTTTATTTTGTTGTTTTTGTTACATGCCTTTAGTCCAACTCCAGCTTATGACAGTCCTATCCTAGGGTTTTCTAGCCAGGATTTGTTTGGATTGGGTTTGCCATTGCCATCCTGTGAGACCGTGACTTGCCAAAGGTCATCCGGTGGGTTTCCATGGCTGAGCAAAGATTTCAATCCTGGTCTCCTAAAATCCTCATCTAATACTCAGACCACTACATCATGTTGGCTCTCATAGCAGCTCTACTTAATATTTTAAATGGATCACTTTCATTGTACTTCATTGGAGGCTTCTAGATGGTGTAAAGTAGGGATACAAGTATTCTTCTACAGTACTTGGAGAAATAAAAAGCAGTATAGTATCAAGGGCTGCTGAGCTACTCCCTTGGAGAATTTTTGTACGAAATGCAGTATTTGCCGGAGCTAATTTAGCATTTCTACTCGCATGAACTGTGAAATGTTAAGTGCTGTTGTTAACTGTTCCATTTTGTGTGTGTGTTGTAGATACAGTTTACAAGTTAAGAGAAGAAAGTAAGCTGCTTCGGAAGGCCCATCAGGATGTTCATTCACAACTCCTTGGTGCTCAGGTAAGTAGGTTTCTTTCAGTAGAAGCAGTGGTACTCGCACTGGTAATCTCTCGTCTCGATTTCTGTAACGCGCTCTACATGGGGCTGCCTTTGTATCAAGTTCGGAAACTTCAACTTTATTATTATTATTATTAAAAATATGGTGGCCCCAAAACATGGTGTAAATGCCAAGTATAGCCTTGCAGGAATTCCACAATGGGAAAGTAGTAGGAGAATGTAGGCGTTCAGATGCCCTCATATGCTTTCTCTTTGTTCTTCATCCAGGTCCAGATTGATGAGTTCAGACAGCTTAAGGAAACCCTTCAGAAAATGCCAAGTTTCAAGGAGGTGGCTGTGGTGAAAGGACAGCAGAAGCCACTGGCTAAGGAGCAGCCACCAGCGCCAGCTCTTGGCCCACTGCAAGTTGATAGATCAAAGGTGTGGTATCAATAGTCCTTCCTTATTTAGCTTCTCACTTCTACAGCAGAGTAGAAAGGCTAGTCTTGTATTTATTTTATTGTTTGTCTATAACGAAAGAGAAAGTGTGTCTGTTTATCTGTGCCATGGTTTTAAGGCCACTTAGCCACTTGAAACCAGCATGCACACAGAGGGGAGCCTTGTGGACTTGGACCTGGGGACTTTTTTTGCAAGATCAGTTAACATACATTTACACTTGACTCTGTTTTTGAAACCTACAGTACTCCAATACGTATGTAGGTGACAGACTTCTTCTTCTTCTTCTTCTTCTTCTTCTTATTATTATTATTATTATTAACCTTTATTTATAAAGCGCTGTAAATTTACACAGCGCTGTACATACAGTCTTTTTAATTAGATGGTTCCCTGCCCTCAGGCTTACAATCTAAAAAGACACCACACAAAAGGAGAAGGGAGTAGTGGTGGGGAAGGGGATGAGGTCCAGCAGGTCATCTCTATCTCCAAGGCCTGGACCAAGGCATGTGGACTGGAGGGAGGGCTTGGCTTCATAATGGATGGTTAATCTTCATCCAGGGAGGCAAGTGACAATTAAGCAAGGCCTGGGAACTTCCCTAACCAGTGCATAGACCTAGAGTTCCTTCAGTTTAAAACTATAGGTTAATAGTCCAAGCAAGATAGGGTTGTTCCCTCTGCTCTACTATGGGTCATCCTTCTCATGAAATTTCACTCTCAAGAGTGGAAGGGGTAGGCACTGCTTTTGGGGGCTGTAGGGGTACCCCACATAAGCATCTAGTCTGCCTCATCAGGATGCTTCATGATAGCTTACGTTCACTAGAGCAGTTTGTTACAGGTCCCATTTTCTGAACCTACTGTAGTTATGGGGGCAGTGGTTTTCTAGCATTCTTTCCTGTTCTAGCTCTTGATGGGAAGTGAAGCAAAAGCGCCTTTGAGCCCCCTGGAACAGGCTGCTGCCCCTGGGAGCTCCCTTATTGCTCAAGCCATCAAACACCAGGAAGAAGAAAGGCTATCTGATGGCCAGATTTCACCTAGAAATGCTGGTCCTAAGCTGCAAGGCAACATGCCATTGAGTCAGCTAGCCCCACCTGATGAGGTTCATTTGCCACCTGCAGCCTGGGCTCCGGCAGGGCAAAGGGACAGCTCCGTTATTCGCTTCACAAGGATGGTCAACAGTGTGCAGAATGGGAACCAGGTAAGAGCGTTCTTTGGGGCAATTTTCTGGGTAGAATGCAACCTTTCTGCTAGGGTAAAACTTTTGATCTCTGATTGTTTCAGAGGTTTGTTAAAAATTAAATTGCTACTCCATTTCCTAAAAAATTCCACACACACACAAAAAAATGCAGATGTTTATTTAGTACTTAAATGCTAACAATGTTGTTTTTGAACAATGATGAATGATAACCTCACCTTTTGTTCTTGTGTGCCTCCAAATCACGGGGTTTTCTTGGCACCTTTCTTCAGAGGGGTTTTGCCATTGGCATCCCCTGAGGCTGAGAGAGCCACCACAAATTTAGAAATTATTTGCAGACACACAACAACAAAACCAGAAAAAACTACAACTAATTTTTAGTGAAAACGTAATTACCCTTGTATTTTGTTTTTTAAAAACTGTTAGTAACTATGGCAGAAACACAGTTTTAGCAAATGTAGCGCTGCTGATTTGCAGTGAAACAAGAACAGCTAAGCCATATAGCCATCTTGTCTACAGAATGTGAACTTGCAAGAGGGAACTCATCTGGTGGGCCATGGGGCTGATTCATGATTTTACTTGGAAAAAGGAACCTTTCCAGTTGCTTGCCCTGAAATCTGGAGCCATTATGAACCATTAGATTTCTTCTGACTCATATAAGATTTGAGAAAGAGTATTTGAAACTAATTTGTACCAGTAGTCATTGTTGGATGAGTTTTTGCAGGGGCAGGAGGCTGCATTGGCTTCCACAGCACCTTGGAGAACTGCACCCCTTCACAACAGGAAAGTAAAGTGGAGAATATTTCCATTTACTTCTTGTTGAAAAAAGGGCATTTTAAAAAAGTTGCTGGAGGCCCCAGGGCCTCAAAAACAACCTGAGAACAATGCATGCAGCCTACAGGCCACACTTTCCTCACCCATGTGTTGTGGTGTATTTTCTGTATTACATAGTGGCATATAGTTGGGGAGAGGAGACTTTTGTTTTTCTATGGATTATTGTGTACCGGTAATTGTTGCACTGAGCTGGTACCAGTTCTTTAGGGTTCACTGCCTCCTTTTCCCTTTGTAGGATCAAAAATCAATGCAGAGCACGCAGGCAGAAAGTGAGCACTCTGAAGGTGTTGCACATGGCTTCAGGCTTTCACCTGCTTTAGAGGCGATGCAGACTTTGGATAAACAGCCCTCCATGGGAAGCAAGCGTGATCCTGTGGTGCAGAGGTATGTCCTGTTGTGGGGTTAGTGGGCCCCAGTGTGAGCTGTAACAGGATGGACTCTTCCTTCTCCTAGAAATGCCCATAGCAGAATTATGAATGGGATATTAAATAAGCAGAGAGAATACACAAATGTGCAGAGAAATGGAAGTTAATTTTACCAGCTTGCCTTCAACTCCCTATTGCCACTTCCCCCATTCATTAAGAATCGAGCTTTGAATGCTTTGAATTCTTGGCTGCAAGATCTCACTCTTCCATTAGCTTAAAAAGAGCCCACCTCAATCCATTTGATTAGCTGTGGCATAGTGGTTTAAGTGTTGGACTAGGACTCAGGAGACCAGAGTTCGAATCCCAGCTTGGCCATGAAGACCCACTGGGTGACCTTGGGCAAGCCACACACTCTTAGCTTCAGAGGATGGCAATGCCAACCTCCCTCTGAAGAACCTTGCCAAGAAAGCCCTGTGACTGGGGGAGAATGCATGATTTCCACAGTTCCTACCGATGTGCTAATGGCTTTCTCTTTCTTTCCACTGCAGCTGGCAAGACATTGTGAAAAAAGTCAATGCCCAGCTGGATGAGAAGCAAACCCCTCCTTACCCTCAAAGCCTTTCTGAACAGCTGGTGGCAAATGGCATTCAAGTGATGGGCAGCCAACAGGAAGGTGCAGAGCAGCACCAGCATCCATCCAACTGGGCAGGTGGGAAAGGAGTCATGGATGTGGAAGAGCTTCAAATGGGTATGGTTCCTGGATTTTGGAGTAGTCTTAGAAAGGCACCATAGGTTCAGAGCAGTTAAAAGGAAGACTCCGAGATAACTGCTCAGGACATAGTACAGCATGGTGGTGCATATATGTGTTTTTGCGGTGCTTGGCAGAGTTCTCACTTTGCCAGTGAGAAATGTTTTAAGCTTTGCAGCCCTGTAGGGTATTGAAACTAATACAGCTTAGGCCTATTCCATGTTGCATAGGCATGGGGAAATAGTGGTAGATCTTGAAGAGCCATTTCAAACCACTCTTGTCTCTGAAAGAATTAAAAATGTGCCTCCCTGAATACCTCCATGTTCCTCCTTGAGTATCGCTGTCACATTTCTGGCCCTCTTCTGGACCATTTTAGACCCAGGAGGCACCTGGTTTTTCACAAGAGGTGATTCCCCTGGCATCATCTGGGACTCCGCAGAAGTATGGCAGAAATGCTCCCCTCACAACCCCTTGGGGTTTGGGGAGACAGTTTGGTTCATCCCCCTCCAAAATAAAAACTTTGGAATGTATACATGGGGCTGCATGTGGTCTGCAGGGCACATTTTCCCACCCCTGATGTAGCTGGCCCTGTGTCCAGACATGATCCCAAGCTGGCCTTGTCATTGACTTGGCATTGACTTGGGATGCCACACCTCATTCCCCATCATACCATCAGTAATCATCCCCTTCTTGCCCCTGAGTATCCATCAATCAATCTTTATTTATGGTCAATAGACCTGTTGAGGCATACAGTAACTTAGAGCATATAAATGGAAAAGTTGCATGACACATAAACCAATATAAAATGGAGAGATTACCTTCAAATACATTGAGAAACAGAAAGAGAATAAAATTAAGTAGCCAGATTAGATTACAACACTGGAGATTGTTTTAATTATGAAATTTTAGATCTAGGATATAGATCCGTTATTCAGACCCCTTTTTAATAATTCATTCTCTCTGATTTTAATAGCCAGTGACAAAAATTTTGCAACCGACAGGGTAATACTCAGGCATTCAAAAAGGACATTGAGAAACTGGAGCCGTGTGTCCAAAGGAGGGTGACTAGAATGGTGAAGGATCTGGAAACCATGCCCTATGAGGAACACCTTAGGGAGCTGGGGATGTTTAGCCTGGAGAAGAGAAGGTTAAGAGATGCTATGATAGCCCTGTTTAAATACTTGAAGGGATGTCATATTGAGAAGGGAGGAAGCTTCTTTCTGCTGCTCCAGAGAACAGGATCTGGAACAATGGATGCAAACTGCAGGAAAAGAGATTCCAGCTCAACATTAGGAGGAACTTCTGACAGTAAGGGCTGTTTGACAGTGTAACACACTCCTTCCTCGGAGTGTAGTGGGGTCTCCTTCCTTGGAGGTCTTTAAACAGAGGCTGGATGGCCATCTGTTGGGGATGCTTTGATTGAGAGTTCCTGCACTCGATGGCCCTTGTGGTCTCTTCCAACTCTGCGATTCTATGAGAGCCAAGGTTACAAAGAAACATAATCCCTAATACGACTAGCTAAACAGTCCTATTCTATTTATGATACAGGTAGAATTCTGGGTCTTGGATGTTCATAGAGAGGAAATCCTTTGTCCAGCCAGCCTCTACCTAGCTTTCCCTTAATGGAGTAGGATCCCCAGTCCTTTGTCACATTTTGTCTTCTTCCCTCTCTGTGCCTCACAGTATCCCTCACTGGGGAAGCATCTTGAAGCTTTGGCACTTCACTCCAAGTGGTCATCTCATTGGGCAATGGTCTCTCATGATCTCTGTGACTTCTCCCCACTAAACGTAACATAACCCAACACATCATTATGGGAGCATTTCCTTAAATCATGGCTTTTTGGGCTCTGTGTGAGGCTTTCTGTTTGTTTGTTTGTTTGTTTGTTTGAGAGCATGAGACTTGCCCAAAGTCACCCAGTGGGTTTCCATGGCTGAGTGGAGAATCAAACCTTGGTCTCCAAAGTTGTAGTCCAACACTCAAACCACTACACCATGCTGTCTCTCCCATCACTCACCCTGCCTTTTTATCCTTAAGATCCCTTCTACAATGATGTATTCAAGGCTGAAGGTGACTACTAGACAGGACAAGTGGTTGAGTTTGGTTTTAGCTTCAATGTGATAAAATGTGACCAGTTTTCCTTGTTAATTATTAAGTTAAAACATCCAGACACAGAGTTGTAGGGGGGGGAAACAGTTGTTGCGTGCCTTCTGACTTATGGTGGCCCTGAGGCAAGATTTGTTAAGGGGTGTGTGTGTGTGCCATTGTCTTCCTTTGGGTTGAGATAATGTGACTTGCCAAGGTCAGCCAGTGGGTTTCCATGGCCAAGCAGGGATTTGAACCCTGGTCTTCAGTGTCATAGTCCAACACTCAAACCATTACATGGTTACAATGAGTGCCCCATCCAGTCATCTGTGGTCACCATTGTGGTAGGATCCAGAAAATGAAATGGCACCAAAGGAAGTCCTATTTTTTATTCAGATTTTATCAATTCCTCTCTTCTCAACTGCCTTATCTCTGTTTATAATTGGCCCAGTCTAACTGTTTGACAGACAAGCCTCTAGGTCATATTCTTTTCACAATATCCTCCCTGCTACATTCTACGAACCAGAGGTATCACTGGGGGGGTTCAGGGGGTGCGGGCCACACCAGGTGACATCCGGGGGAAGCTGTACTCTCAGTGGGGCAGTGCACCCAGAAGGATTGGTGTGCAACACGTCCCAGCTCCCTAAGTCTCTCCTCGGAGGGCATGGTTTCCAGACCCTTCACCATTTTGGTTGCCCTCCTCTGCACACGTTCCAGGAGTTTGTCACTGCTGCATCCTATGGAATCTTAGTACTTGAGTTTGTTGAGGCACTAAAGCTCTCTGACTGAGAACTGTAAATGCCCCTTCCTAAACTGATCTCATCTAATCTTGGAAGCTAAGAAGGGTCAGCCATGGTTAGACTTTTTGGAGCAATAGGAATGTCCTGCTACTAGAGAGGTTATCTTGGTTGTCTTTGAAGGAAGATTTACCAATCTACGGGAGCCTCGGGCTGAGCATGTGATGTAGGATATAAAACAACCTTTTGTTGGGAATGTGGATGGTTGTGCCTTTCCCAGTGGTGTGCCACAGCTGGTTCCAGTCATGAGCTTTACTTTGACCCACTTCCAAGAAAGGATTGTGTTAATTGCTTCACATCAAAGCTGATTTCTCCTGGTAGGGAGGAGGCTCACAGTGCGGAGGGCAGCCAGGGAACACCAGGAGTCTGACCTCTGTGCCAGAAACTGTGCCAAAGTTGCACTCCAGTCCTTAGGACTGGAGCATGGTTTTGGCGTGGCGTGGCTTCTGGTCTCTTAGGATGCATGCATCATTTAAACAGCATACCTCCAAAGTGACCCAAAGCAGCTTTATTTTGGCCTGTCTGTATGGGCTCTCTGTGTATGCCAGCTGGAAATATTTGTCTATGTTGCCAGGTTAACAATAATAAAATGACAAGCTGGGATGAACCTTATTGCCTAAACTCATAGTGTTAAAACAGTGCATTATAAAGATGAAAGAATCAAAAGATTAGTGGGAACAAAAAGCATGGAGATAAGCACAGCTTGTTCACGTTTCAACTTGTTTTCTTCAGATGCGGGCATGATTGAAAGAGAAGAAAACCTGCACTCTCAGGAGGAGGCAGTTGTTCAGAAATCTGTGGTAAGAGGTCTTAGGAAGCATCTTTGAATTAGGCACAGGGCATGGTGTTGGCATTGGTGCACCATCTCCAGGGATCACAGAGGAGGGGGCTATTATCCTAGTATTGGAGTCATAGAATCGTAGAGTTGGGGGAGACCCCAAAGGCCATCCAGTCCAACCGCATTCTGCCATGCAGGAACTCACAATCAAAGCATCCCCATTGAGAGATGGCCATCCAGCCTCTGTTTAAAGACCTCCAGGGAAAGAGACTTCACCACTCTCCAAAGAAGATAGCCCTTACTGTCAGGACGTTCCTCCTAATGTTGAGGTGAAATCTCTTTTCCTGTAGCTTGCATCCATTGCTCCAGTTCCTAGTCTCTAGGGCAGCAGAAAACAAGCTTGCTCCCTCCTCAATGTGACATCCCTTCAAGTATTTAAACAGGGCTATCATGTCACCTCTTAACCTTCTCCAGGCTAAACATCCCCAGCTCCCTATGTTGTTCCTCATAGGACATGGTTTCCAGACCCTTCACCATTTTAGTCGCCCTCCTTTGGACACGCTCCAGTTTCCCTTGATCTAGACACTAACCTTCTGTTGATGCAGCCTAAAATTGCATTGGTCTTTTTAGCTGCCACATCACACTTTTAACTTAGGACAGACAACATTGTAGATAGGTCTCAGTCTATAGTCGATTGTTACAGATGCTTAGCTTTCTCTTTTGTCAAATATCTGCTGTGTTCATAAAATTACCAATAGGTTTTATTTTGTACAAGTCTCTGGTTCATTCTAAGCATCCTCATGTCTCTTCTGGTTTGCTGGCCTTGATCAAGTCCCTGTTCAAGACCCCCATCTCTAGGAATCATAGAGGATAAGTTGCTATCAGTCTGAGGTATCCCACCAAGCTGTTTGGTACTGTTGCCTCCTTGTGTCTCATGGGCTTCTGCAACAAGCCAAAAACATATGTACATTTAGGGCTCAGATTGTTTAAAAATATTGAGAATATCCAATTCTTTTTGTTTTGGTTGTATCTGCATATTCAGATTTTGTTCTTGCTCCTCCATCTAGTAGATCTAACTTGAAATATACTGGGTTTCCCTTGTATCCTCATACCTCTCTGACTCCTGTCACATCCAATATCATGCAGTACAGTGCGCCCGTGTTATATGGGGCTTTCAGCATATGGTGAAAGTCACATGGGAACACACGGGTCGCAAAGGGCAGCACGTCCCATTTGGATGAATGGGGCATGTGCGCCACCACACCGCCACATGCATGAGCCCCATTCACTTGAATGGGGCTTGAGCATGCGCAGTATTGGGCTTATGTGGGGGGGTCTGAAATGGATCCCCCGCATAAGCCAAGGGCAGACTGTATTTCAGAAAGTGATTTCCACCACTTTTTTCCACTTTTTTTCCACTGAGCCTTTTTTATTATTATTCTGGAGTTAAAATGCTTTAGCAACATACATGAGTTAAGCATTAGGTTCATTTTGTTTTAGTGCTAATATTCCACTTTCCCTCACTTGATCTCTGCGTGCTGGAAACAATAGCTGTGTTTACTTGGTAGTGACCATTTTTACTAGTTCCAACACAGTAAAAACACACAAACAAGAGCTGATCCTTTTCATTTTGGAATGTACTGGATTAAAAATAAACCCACCTTGAGAGAGGGGGGATAAAAAGTTTTTTGATGGTAGCAGGAGTTCACTGGAAACAAAGCAATGATATGCATAGCAGAAATAAAATTGGTTTGTGCAGGAACAAAGCCTGGCATTTACAAAGGTTTTCTTTACCCATCTGGAGGCAGCCTTAGTTCTTGGGGAGGGTCTTGCTATGGCATGATCTTGGATTAATAGTGTCTCTGTCACTAGGGCCTGTTACAGGCTGCCAAAATAAAGCTGCTTCGGGTGTCTTTGGAGGTATGCTGTTTAAATGATGCATGCATCCTAAGAATCCGGAAGCTGCACCAAAGCTGCACTCCAGTGCTTAGGAATGGAGTGTGGCTTTGGCGCAACCTCTGGACTCTTAGGACCCATGCATCACTTAAATAGCATACCTCCAAAGAGACCTGAAGCAGCTTTATTTTGACAGTCTGTAACAGGCCCAAGTCCTGATGGTAGGCTGCAACGTGGCATTTGGATGCTGTGTGGATGCCACCTATTTCTTGATTTCTACTCAGGTGCCTGACAGTGCTGCTGACCCTGGCCAGGACCCCAACAATCAAGGGGAAGATGAGTTTGAGGAGGCAGAGCTGGAACGCCCAGACTTCGAAGAGAAAGTGAATCAGGGTGATGATGGACTTGGGCAAACAAATGGGCTATCTGAAGATTCAACCAAGAAAAAGATCCCAAAAGTGGTATGTGTGTGGCTGTGTTGGGCAAAAGACTCTTATTGTTTGGCATCTGATGGGGAGTGCAATAAAACAGTGCTAGTCAAAGTGGTGGACCATGGATCAGTGCTGATCTCCAAGCTATTGAATACCAGGCCTTGGCAAGTCCCCAAGAAAAGAAAAATTGTAACCAAGGGGCACAGATATGATTCCAAACCCTGGCACATTGCAGGGAAAAAAATTGCTTGTCCCCTTTATCAGAGCGCCTGAGAAGCAATCTAGTTACAACCTGATATCCTTGGATCTTGGATGTCTCTAGGACAAGCTGGGAGTCTGAACTGTGTGGTCCAGCCTTGATTGAGCATCCAGCCCCCTTGTGCTTCTGTTCTTCTCTCTTGCCTCATGGTCATCTGAGGCTTTTATAACATTTGTTGGGAATCATCTTGAACACTTGCACTTCTGCCCAACTAGCCATTACCATTGGGCACTTGCTTCTCATCATATCTACGATGCTATCTGTGACACCCCAATAAACACAACTTAACACCATCATATCATTAACCTTTTGTTTACCTGAAGAAGACACTATATGCCCCAGCTGGTTGCTGAGATAATGGAAGAGCCATTATTACAATGCTGCACTGCTACAGGATGTTTGTATCCTATTTTACTACTACACCACTAGTGCTGTAACCACTAGTCTCATTCTCTAACCCAAGGGTGGGAATTGCATGTCCATCCAGATGTTAGACTGCAGCTCTCAGCAGCCTTAGCCAGCGTAGCAAATGTGAGAAGTGCTGAGAACTACAGTTCAACATAATCTGAGGGGCCACCAGATCCCCACTCCTGTTGTGACCACTACACAAGATTAATGGTGTATTCTGCACACCACAGTGTATGTAGTTTTGGAAGCTCGGCCCAGGTTTCTAAGATTCTCTGGGACCGCTGTTTGTAGTGTGTATCCTTCTGACTTAAAATGTCTCTTCTTCATCCCAGGATGCTGCTGGGCTCAAGAAGATTTCAAATGATCCGATGGATGATTATCAGGAAGACCAAGAGCAAGATCTTGTATGAAGACCAGGTTCTTTCTCTCCCTGTCCCTCCCTCTGTTTCTCCCTTAAGCCGTTTTGCTAGTGTCACTGGGAAGTTCCTAAACACATCTTTGTAAGGCAGGATGACAGATTTGCCATTTGCTTTGGCACCTGAAGCAAGCAAAGATATCCTCTGGCTTTTTAAATCAGAACAGGGGACTTATCCTACTTATCTTACGGAAGCCACTGGTGTGTTGCAGATGTATTTATGTACAGTTGAATATCCTACTCTTCTGCCCCCCTACTCCCCACACACCATAAGAGTGCCTTAAGGAGTTTAGTGTGGAGAATACAATCATGGGGAACAGAAATAACTTGTTTGGTTTCCTTGGGATGCCAGTCAATGCCATTTGGTTAACCCATTCCAGAACAGCAGGTCTCACTGACAACCTGAGAGGGATGAGAGTGCAGGGCTAAGCAACTGTAAGTCATCTGTTCTTGACAATAGCAACCCATTTTTTAAACAGGCAATTGAAAAAGCAGCTGATCTCCCAACTGGGTCTGGGCAACTGTGTTGTTGGTCAGTATGGTTAGCAGTACCACAGATGGCCCCATGCTTGAGCTCTAGGTATTGGTTATTGATTGAAGTTGGACTTCTGCTTGAAGTCCAAAATGTCTGGAGAACCAAACCTTGGAGGTACAATGAGCCCTTCTTATCCGTGGGGTTACCATTCCAGACACACCCCCCCATGGAAAATAAACATGGGACCTCAAGTCCCGTTGTTTTCAATGGTGGCATGCATGTGCAGCCATTAGTGGCAAGGGACTTGCATCTGTGGATGCTTAAACCTGTGGCTGGCAAGCCTGCAGTTGGAGACTTTCTGTACTTTACTTTCTGTAATAATAATGGGTACTGAGTAATTTATTCAAGCAGGATACAGCAGTTTTAGGGCCCCAAAACTGAACTAATCATGTTTCTGTGTGTATGTACCTTCGAGTCATCTGTTGACGTATGGTAACCCCATATATTTCATAGAGTTTTCTCAGGCTTAGAGGTGGTTTTCCTACCTTCCTCTGAAATAGAGCCACAGCATCTAGTATTTGTTCTCCCATCCAAGTACTAACCAGAGCTGATCTTGCTTAGCTTCCAAGATCAAATGGGATCTGATGCCTTTAGGATATTTAGGCACATCAAACTAACTATACAGTTCAGTAAAAATAGAGGCGGGGGGAAACTAGATTTGGTTACATAAGCTTCAAAAGCTGGCTTCCATGTGTGCAAATTGTGACAGGCAGCCATTATACATGCTTCATTTGCTGCCTGCTCCTCTGCAGGTGGCAAAACAAGAAGCAGAGGAAGGAAGTAAAGCCTTAGTGTAAAAATCTACACAGTTCTGGAAAAAGACAACGGGGAAAAACACCATGGGCTTTATAATCAGCCTATAGTCCATCCTCAGTTCAGGTTTTCAGGACCGGAGTCCACGAAAACTTGTGCTAAAAGGCCTTTTTCTCATTTCATCTCAAAAGGTGGCTACAGGATTCTTTTATAACTGTCTGGAAGAGTTTGCGCATTGATGTTTTCCCCCATTAGTCCCGTCTTTTGATTTCGCTTCCGACTTTCGCTCTTTTCCCCAATACAACAGGAAGATCGCAGAGGTGGACTGGATGATGCTGATGATCTGGAGCTGGTCCCTGAACTCAAAGACCAGATGGACAGAGGTAGCAAAAAAGATTACTTCTGACTCTGATTCCAGCTTGTGCTGGGAGGCTGGATGAAGACTTCAGAAGGAAGATCTGGGCTGTGGCAGTTACAATAGAGTTGGATTCTGTGCTTGAACTTCTCCAAAAGAAATGAGCCCTGGTTGCTGCTTCCAGAAAGAGGACAGTTTGGGCCCTAAAGCAGGGCAGACGTTTTGCAGCGAGGCACTATTAGCCGAGGGCTGCTTGCTTTGTCCTTTCCGATGTCTTGGACTTACCTAACTGCTTTTGATTCTGCAGTTTCTTCATCTTTATATTAAAACAAAGAGAATCCTTTTTGGTAAATTGCCGTCTTTCACATCATTGACTGTTTCCTTCTGGGAATGTTCCTGTGTTTTTTGATCAACGGAACAAAAATGGTGACTTGATGTTCAATGGCAGCAAATGTGTCCACCACTCAGTAAATCTGGCTATGAACATATGTTACTAAGAAAACCCCATGATAAGTTTGCCTTAGGTTCTCCATAAGTCAGAAACAAGTTGAAGGCACGCAGTAACACAAAGATAGAGTAGCATGAGGCATTAAAATCCAGACTACATGTTCGAAATACCATTCTTTAGAATGCGGATGTAATGCCCTGTCTGTTTCAAAACTCATTGAACACATTCAAGGAGAGCCATGTTAGCCATATAGCAAATCCAATCAAAAACCCACCACACAGTGATACCTTTATTGGCCACCCAAAATGCACAATATACACGTTGCAAGCTTTCGAAGCTTCACTGGTTTCTTCATCAGGCAAGGTGTTACAAACCAAACAGGAGAGGGGGAAATGACGATGTTAGTCACACGTCTGCATTTTGCTGTTTCTTTTCTTAGTTAAGATGGTACAGAGGGTCATACCTTGCATATCTTGTCTTCGTTGTGATGCAAATGGATGTTAAATTTCCTGGACATTGAGACTCTCCCAATAGCCACATGGCCAGGAGGAGGTGCCAACCTGCAAGAGATGCCCCTCCATGTCATCTTAAGTAAGAAACAGCGAAATGCAGACCTGTGACTAACATCTTCCATTTTTTCCTCCTGTTTGGTTTGCCTCGAACCAGTCCCTGGTGCCAAGGGGTCCAGTGGGCAAGGAAGAGGAGAAGACCCAGGCAAGCGTGTGGGAGCAAGAGGTGGACGGGCATCTGCCCCACGACTGCCTCTGCCACTTCCAGGCCTCCTCCTCTGCTCTCCAGCACCCGAAGTGCCTTGGCCACAGCTAGCCTTAGTATTTATTGTTATTAGTAGTAGTATTTATTATTAGTAGTACACTGAGGCTGGAGGGGGTCTCCATTGACCACTCCCTGGTTCTCCAACATGTAATTGGAAAAATATACTTCTATTGCTGGGGTAGCACTCTATACTGCTTCCCTTGACTTAAGTCATCCTCCGACCTTATTCCAAGAGACAAACTGCAGGGAAAGCTCAGAGCTACCAACATTGACAGGTGCCTGCTAACTGCATGAGGATTCCCGCTTAGCAGTGAGATGTAACAGTAATGGTAATTGAATTAGATCTATCCCTATATACAATGGTCTAAGGCAGGGCTGTGTATTAGGGCCAACTCTCTTTAATATCTATAGAAACTCTTTGGTCACGTCCCTGACAGAAGTACCTTCGCACCATCCATCCAGACCCTTATCAATTTTATTACATGCTGATGACAGAGTTATTTTATCACTCGCTAGAGTTGGACTCGATAGACTACTGAGAGTCCTCGCAAATCATTCATTAAAAATCAACTGTAATAAAACTGAAATAGCATTTCAAAGAGGCGAATATATCACAAGTGGTCAATTGGTTCGCATTTGGATTCATAAATTTAACTTCTGGTTAAAAATGTTATTCAATGTGGCTGGTTTGGTCCCGTTAATATTAACAGATTCTTTTGTTTCTATTTGGAAGAGGTCTTTAATTACAAAACTTTCATCGACTGGGTTATCGATTACTTATTTAACTATGTTAGGTTATAATAAAGCAAAAACAGCTATCGCCCAGCGCATTAAAGACATCGATTTACAAAACCACAAAAGTCAATCAGCCTTATACTCTATAAATGGGGAAGTCGGAAGGACTTTGGCTACCATGTTTTTATAGTTAATATGGTTGTATATGGTGCTTTTCCTATTATATTTAGCTTGACTGTCCTGTTATATTTGAATTATTTTGGAAATCTGAAGTGGTCGGTTGGGTTGCCACTATAATCAAGCCATATGTTAGTATGTATTCTGTATAAAACGTTATATATACCCTCACTCTTGAGATATTCAACCAGGATACAGCTACTCAATGGTTATGCTAAAGCCATTATTTCAAATGTACTGTTAAAGCTTTTGGGAAACTTTCAGTTGAAAGGTTTAGGGTTTTAAGTTATGTATAGATATGTATTCTTGTACTCTGGATAGAATATGATATATTCGGATGCCCTGCAATATTTGTAAATTATTATTTTGTTTCTATTTTTTACAAGCTGGCCACGTGC